>NC_020185.1:294888-317539 GCF_000315915.1 Henningerozyma blattae CBS 6284
AGAAACCGCATCTGCATACCTTTCCGTCTGTATCATGTGTGTCATGGTACGCTTCGGTGGTTATATTTCCGTTGGGAGTTCTGGTACCATTGGTGGTTTCGAATCTCACACTGATTTCTTAGCTAGATTTGGTTCTACCAGTGGCTCTGGTAAGCGTTATTTGTCCAAGGTTAGAACTGGTTTGTTGACTTCCATGTTCAACATCGGTCAAGCCATCGGTTGTTTCTTCTTAGGTCGTTTAGGTGATATGTACGGTCGTCGTATTGCTATTATCGTTGCTTCCATCATTTTCGTTGTCGGTACTGTTATTCAAATCGCCTCTGTAAAAGCCTGGTACCAATACATGATTGGTAGAATTGTTGCTGGTTTAGGTTGTGGTATCATTGCCATCTCATCCCCAATGTTGATTTCCGAAGTTTCTCCAAAGCACTTAAGAGGTGCTATGGTCTCCTGTTACCAACTTATGATTACTATGGGTATTTTCTTAGGTTACTGTGCTAATTATGGTACTAAGAGATATGATGACTCTACCCAATGGAGAGTTCCATTAGGTTTGCAATTTGCCTGGTGTTTGTTTTTAGTCGGTGCCATGTTGTTTGTCCCAGAATCTCCAAGATTCTTGATCGAAAAAGGTAGATATGAAGATGCCAAGCGCTCCATTGCCGAGTCCAACAAAGTTTCTCCAGATGATCCAGCTGTTATTATGGAAGCCGATGAAATCCAAGCCGCTATTGACAAAGAAAGAGCCGAGGGTGAAGCTACCTGGGGTGATTTATTGGATACTCAACACAAGATTCTACCAAGAGTTATCAACGGTATTATGTTATTAGCTTTGCAACAATTGACTGGTGCTAACTATTTCTTCTACTATGGTACTTTGATTTTCAAGGCTGTTGGTTTGGAAGATGGTTATGAAACCGCTATTGTTTTCGGTGTTGTTAATTTCTTCTCTACTTTTGTTGCCTTGTACTTAGTTGATAGATTCGGTAGAAGAACATGTTTATTATGGGGTGCCGCTGGTATGACCTGTTGTATGGTTGTCTTCGCCTCTGTTGGTGTCACCAGATTATGGCCAAAGGGTAAGAACGGTGGTGTCACTTCTCAAGGTGCCGGTAACTGTATGATTTGTTTCTCCTGTTTCTTCATTTTCTGTTTTGCTGTCTCTTGGGCCCCAGTTCCATTTGTTATTATTTCTGAATCTTTCCCATTGAAGGTTAAGGCCAAGGGTATGGCTTTAGCTACTGTCTCCAACCAAATGTGGAACTTCTGTATTGGTTTCTTCACTCCATTTATTACTGGTGCTATTAACTTTTACTACGGTTATGTCTTCTTGGGCTGTTTAGTCTTTGCCTGGTTCTACGTCTTTTTCTTTGTTCCAGAAACTAAAGGTTTAGTTTTAGAAGATGTCAACGTTATGTGGGAAGAAGGTGTCTTGCCATGGAAGTCTGCTGCCTGGGTCCCACCATCTGAAAGAAGCGCTGACTACGATGTTGCTGCTATGGCCAATGATGACACTCCTGCATGGAAGAAGATGTTTGGTAAATAAGCCTAACAAGACAAACTTCAATTTTTGTTTAATTTTTTTTTGACTTACTACTATTCGTATTCCTAATTTGCTACTATGTCTCCCAACATGCTTTTAATTACTAATTCTTAATTTATTCAATCTCTCTCAATTTTTACGTTTTTACGTCACACGAGTGGCTACCCTAATCTTTTATGTCTAATGCCCCAACTTAATGATCTTTTAATTCCCTCCGCAACAATTTGCTGGTGTGTTTTCCAATGTACCAATATTTTGTTTGGATTTCCCTATATTTAACACAATTTATATTATTTTGTAGAATTTATAAAATCTAATACAAATATTTTTTTACTGTTAATACTCCTTCCTTTTCGTTTACCATTCAGAAAGGCTAGAAAAAAATTTGACAAGTCCAATTAAGGCATTAAAGAATGCATAGTGCAAAAATTTCTCATGAACATTTATTGGTTTCTCTTTAATATTTATCTTAAGTATAAAAATAAAAATAAAAATAAAAATAAAAATAAAAATAAAAATAAAAATAAAAATAAAAATAAAAATAAAAATAAAAATAAAAATAAAAATAAAAATAAAAATAAAAATAAAAATAAAAATAAAAATAGCATAACTTAACACGCAGTCCACAAGATAATAATAAATTGAAAAAAGTTAGAAGTAAAAATAGAGTATATCGCATCTTAATACATTCTTAATACTACTTACTACCGGGGTATTTTTAATAGTGTGGCCATGTATGCCTAATACGTGTTGGGTTATCACTCATATTAAGTTTTTATTAGTTGTTGCATAAAACCACAGGTTTGACGAAAAGTTACTCAAGATTAAAGTGGTTGTTGGTATGTAATAACATCAATAATTTCAATGACATTAATACTATTAATGATGATACCTGAAGAGGTTAGTGCCACAAAAAAAAGTATATTGACACGTGATGTTGACCAAAAATTAAAAATAGGTCTTACCCGGATTCGAACCGGGGTTGTCCGGATCAAAACCGAAAGTGATAACCACTACACTATAAAACCCGTATTGCAACATGTCGTAGACGATATTGACTTTATACTCATCTACAAGTTGCTAACTAGAAATTATACATAACACTGAGCAACTGCTAGTTGCATACCTGTGAATATCGGTTCGATGCATAATCTCTACTAGTTAGCCAGCATTACTCAAACTGTGCACTCCTACCCTTGTAAGTAAGTTTACAAACAGTCCAATTAAAGTAAAATGGGAAAGCTGGCGTTGACCTTTGAAAAGTATTTAAAGGCCAGCTTTTCCAGACTTAAGACATAAATTTATAGTTCTTTCACATAGTTATTTAGTTTAAAAAGAACAACAATTATATTCGTAAGTTCGAAGTATTAACTGGTGTTAAGTTAATAAGATTGTTAAGTTAAGTTTTGGTAGTTACTATATAAGTGTATCGTACTCCTAAGTTGGTTTACAACACAACATTTTTGTTGTAAAACCATCTAAGTGCCGTCGCATGTTACGTAATACTTACAAGAAATCAGTACAAGAGAAGCCTCAAGAGAGGGCAGATCAGCTGACCACAGCTGAGAAACAACTATTCAGCAGCTGTGGAACATCAACCGTAACCACTGAATCTGTACCCACTTCTGGTTCATCTTGGACACCTATTAGTAAGAATGGCACCCAGGTTTCAATGAGTGTACCGCATCTTGTAACTATGACCCCAGAACTGTCCAGCTCCAAAGAAGTATATAAGGAGCCTGTATAGATCAATATACTATTATATACTATATAGAGAAGAACCAAGCGAAGATATAATAATCTTGTATAATACAACCTGTAACTACTGATCTCAGTGCCATCCGAACTCTGAAGCATTATCCTCATCCTGGTAGTCTCGTATTACAACAATTTTTTAAGGTTCAAGAATAAAGGACTTTGCTCCAACCATATCATTAGGACTTCAGAATACTAAAATATTCATTCACTAAATAATCATACAAAAAAATATTATATCATAACAATCTCACATAATTACAGAGCAAAACTTCATAATAAGGAATGGCATAGAACAATAGTAAGCCTCTTGATATCACAACACACTACAAAACTTATACATTCTAGTAGCTTTGCATATATCTTAGACCTCCATTATCAAGTGTAAAGAGAACTTAGATATTTCTTAATGAACTATCAACACTCTGTTGAAATTCCCTTACCCTCTTACCATATATATATAATTATAACAATGAATAATTAAGCAAGGTATGGAGCACTACTCTTTAACTCTTATTATAGAACTATGTTTATCATCAACCCTTATTTTCAAACTACTATTTTATTTCTATCATTAACTAGCTTTCATATTACCTACCCTAATGGATACTATTCTATGTTTATATTTATTATTACTTTCTTTGCTAGCTCACTTAAGTCAACAATAATATCTACAAGAATTGTTGTTGGCCTAGGCGAGCCAGCAAAGAAGAGGCAATAAAAGACAGTTAAATATTAGAGTATAGAGTTATTAATTCTCAGGGTGCTATATTCTAGGTTTCGGAAAGAAAAGAAAAACAAATGGATAATTTCTAAGCTTTGTAAATTGATATTCAAGGCCAATCATGTTATTCTTGTGAATGTTATATTATTTATGATAGCATACTGTTACTTAAATTTTATATTTTTCCATTATGCCGAAAGAATATAGCGAGTTGGTCCTCCGAATAAAAATACAATATTTTAATATCAATATTATTATTCATATAATGAATAACAGCATTAGTGAAATTAAAATATACCTTCTCTAGTTGATATTATATGGGATAGTAAGATAGTGCATATGTTTTAGATACTTAATTACTTAATTATACTATTATTAGAATATTAAATACTTTACTTTGCCAAATTTTTTAACACAAATATTCTAATCAAAATAAACAAATAGAGTTTAAATCCCAAAATTAAAAGACAAGGGGCCAACCTAAATAAAAGCACATAGATTATACAAAATGACACAAATTAAATATATGATTTTAGCGTCAAGACAAGGTAAAATTAGATTAATGAAATGGTACATTCCCTTAACTCAAAAGGAGAAAGCCAAAATTTTAAGGAATTTAACCACAACAATTTTATCAAGAAAGCCAAAAATGTGTAATATTGTTGAATATAGTGATCATAAAGTTGTTTATAGAAGGTATGCTAGTTTATACTTTATTTGTGGTATCACAGCAGAAGTTGACAATGAGTTACTAATATTGGAAGTAATCCATAGGTATGTAGAGGCTATGGATAGTTATTTTGGTAATGTTTGTGAGTTGGATATTATATTTAACTTCAGCAAAGCTTATGATATATTGGATGAAATGATTATGTGTGATGGGTCTATTGCAGAATCGAGTAAGAAGGAAATATTATTTACGATGTCAAATATGGATGTTATGGAAAATAGCGATAATTTAGATAGAGTACTAAGTTAATTAACTTGCAACTAGTGAATATGATCGTTGCTATCAATTTGTAAGAGAGTTTCTATATTAGTTAAAGATTAATGACTAACCAGGTTTAAAGTATGAATTACTCATTTTGATTACTCTTGTGATGAAACACATATGATAAGTATTTCATGCATGAATATTTTCTCTTTACATATATATTTATGTATGTATATACCAATTTCAACTTAATAATAGATAGTCATATATATACTATAGGTTCATAATTGAATTCAATTATAATCCGATCTCCTCTTAACTTTAAGCATCAAATTCTCAAAATAAAAATATTGTTATTCTTATAAACTAAAAAAAATAGAAATAAAAATAAAGATAATACTCTTTTTTGTTTGTAATAGGTCTTTAAACGACGTAAGATACAAGTTCGATTTATTGTTCATTCTATTTAATCTTTAAAATTGTAATTATTGTCAATATTTAATTTACACTGGGAATGAAAATTTTAAAGAAAGAGATGTTTGTATAGATTAGTACTACAATTTGACTTTCAATTACTGGTACATATATTAAGTTAAAATCCTAAATGTAATTCAGCAGCATACTTGATTGAGGGTTAAATGGGTTTTACAGTATAAACAAAGGTAAATAATCAAGCTTATTAAAGGGTGAACAACTATTAAGATTGTAAATACTAATCTGCTTCCTAAATATTTTAAATAAATGGGCTGGAAATATATTTTTCTTATAGAGTATTATGTGATATATTAATAGATGTATGATTTATAATTGTATTATTTTGTATTATGTATTAGTTATGTATTAGTTATGTATTAGTTATGTATTAGCTATGTATTAAACTTGGAATATTAGTAAAAATGTATTTATATATTGTAGAACAAAAAGTTGCAGTGAAATATTTGAGATCGGAAATTAAAACTTTTTAAATTTCATACCAATACAATAGTATCTTGAAATAACAAAACTTGTAGCAGAAGCAAAAGCCATCGAGCCACAAAATATGACAAAATTTCTATAAGTTGTATTTGAACCGTTACCAATGATGGCCCCTGTGATTGGTACTGCAATTAAATTTGCAAAAGCCACAACAAAGTACATGCTTGAGTAACGTTTACCAAATTCTTCAATCTTCGAGATTTGACCACAGCAGACAGGTAATAATGAATAAACGGAACCTGAACAAAACCCAAAAAATGCACTAATTACATATAAATTGGTTAAATTAGTACCGAATGGAACCCAACCGACAAACATTAGGATAGTTAAGCATGACATAGTAAGAATGGCCATATTGAATCTACCATACAAATCACTTATATAACCTGGCAGCCATCTTCCTGGAATACTTAAGATATTCAAGACCATAATTAGCATTAATGCATCTGAATTAGAAATATTTCTATTTGTAGCATATGCGCCATAGTAGGTAACCGCAGTATTTAAAGCCACTTCACCAAAAGTAGTTCCTAATACACAAAACAAGTATCTCATATCTTTAAATGCTTTAATATCAAAACTTTCTAAGAAATAAATTCTAATAGTTCTTTTAAATTTTGTATCATTATCATCCAAAGGTGCAATGGGAGCAGTGAATCTTTCTTTTGCTAAGAAAAGTGCCACTATTAATAAACCTAAATCCATAAATGCCCAAACTCTTATTCCCCAGATAAATCCATAATGCTTTGAGGAAGAATTTTTCAATCGGAAAAAATGTTTCAACATGATTGGTAAGATAACCCCACCAATGGATCCACCTAATGTAGCTAATGCAGTAGCCAGCCCACGTCTTTTATTAAAATAATGGCTTGGTGCACTAATTAAAGGAGACATGATAAACCCATTACCCAAACCAACTGCAATTGAAAGGCTTAAAATGAATTGCCAGAGTTTTGTAGAATTAGCCATGGCAACTAATCCACAAACGTGTAATATAGTACCTACAATGACTGGGATTTTAAACCCATTTCTATCGAAATATGTCCCACTAAAGATACATGAACTGAAGTTGACAAATAATAGAAGTGAGAAAATCCAACCGATAGAAGAGGATGATTCATTTGATAATTGATTTTCTTGAATATATGTCTCCACTATACCTATGGCATTCAATAGACCTAGACATGTGAAAAGACCACAGAAACAACCCAAAACTACTAGCCAAGAACGTAGTCCACCTTCTGGATATTCTATATTTGTAAAATCAATAGTATCTTGTTTTTCTATATTAGATATTGTTGCAGATGCCAATGATGATGATGTTAAGGTGGAACTGTCTGTTACAGATTCCAGTTCTGTTTCAAATCCACTTTTTAACGAAGAAGTGGTTTCTATAATTATATTATCTTTATCTTTGATTGATAGACAGGGTTGTGGAACTTCTGCCATGACTATATTACCGTTCTCTTTGTTAACGACTATATTTTTCTTTTGCCTTTGAAACAATTCAAAGAATGAATTAGTTTGTTTTCTGGTTGATGGCATCTATATAAAATTGTTTTGGTTTTATTCTGCATGATATGAGCAAGATATCTTCGAGTGTTTGTGCTTTATATAGTTGTTATTTTCTTTCTCCAGTATTCCTACATTGTTTTTTTTTGTTGTTGTTTTTGAAACAAAAAACATATTCTTAGTGTGTATGTGTGTATGTGGCCTTTTAATTTGACTCATCTCATCGCATTAATTTATTTAACTGAGTTGTTTCGTGCAAGGTTCCTGTTAGCAATCAAACCAGATCCCAAAGACAGACTCCCTATAGTTTTCTTACTAATGTATACCAAGAAAAGAAGTATCTAAATGACCCATTTACCTTCCATTATTATTATCCATAAACAAGAAGCGGAAAGTGAACACCGATGCCTGGTCATGAAGCTTTTTTATTAGCGTTGATCATGCACCCTGAATAGTGCCAAATAGCCTCTTCCTCTGTGGTTAAAATAGTCGCCGCTTTGAGTATAAAATAGTCCCCTCTTCTGGGCATATTTCTTTTTTTCTTTTCTTCGAGAGATTCTTTGTTACAGCAGAATCATGGAGATACAGCCGTAGCAACAGGCACGATAGTGAAAGGCCGTAGAGACGGAGATCGTGTTCCGCCGGAAGTCGAGCTCCGAGATGTACGGCATTCACACGGCATTCTTAGATCGCTGTGGTGTGTATCCCAATAGAGTGAGAAAATAATCTACGCGGGAAAACAACTCCGTCTAGGCGGCTAGATCTGGAATGTAGAATGTCTAATGTGGCGCGTTGTGTATTCTGTATCACGTGATTTGTGTTGTAATACAAATTATCAAGATATATTATTGTGGCATTCTAGTGTGTAAATTGAGTGAAGATATAATAAGTGTAGCCAGTAAGTTTGTAGTGTCTAGTATCTATAATATTTTTATGCCAAAAGAATAATATTATTCGAGAAGAGATTATTATTTTTTGAAAATATTCTTGGCATTTTCAATTCCTAAAATTATTCTATATGATTTTGCTATTTATTAAAATAAGAAAGAAAAAAAAGAGTTGGCTCGTCACTTGAGTTATTATTGAGTAAGCTAGTTTATTTAGCCTAATACCGCGACTTGGGATAGGGTTAGGGTTTATTTTAAAAGTATTGTACGTAATAAGTTTAAAAAAATATTCTTTTTGAACTACTCTACTTTGTGTTGATGTTAGTATAGGACTTAAGAATAGACTTCCTTTTCAGCATCCTAAAATTTACATTATAAAAATTTGAGAGCCTATTGTATGGCTTTAAGCAAAGAAAGTACGTAAAACAATTAAAAGAATATACTTGTATTATACCTTATTCTAAACATAGAAAATAATTAAAAGTACCATAGTCTTCACACATAAATAGTAATTTTTTTTTCTCTACAATATTAATACGGGTAAGCAACAATTGTGTTTTGAGATTTGCAACTATTGTGGCACCTCGGTTTTGTGCCCCCTCTTTAAATCCATACTCAGTATCTGTTTGTCTTCATTATAGTAAATATACAAGAGGTAAATAGAGTTCTTCATTAATAGAATAACATAACTATGTATTGTTATTTTTTAAAAAATATTTATAGACATATGTACTTTTTATGATGATGGTAATGTGAAGTCTAGTTTATAATAGACCAGTCTTCGAATATATATATTTGATATAAAATAACAATAGAACTGAAAAGGATATGATTCCAACCTTATACTTTTTGGTGAATATTCGCACAACCTTTTTCTTTTAGAAACAAGATTTTAATTTAAATATCTATTTTTTTATTTCAATTCTATTCACCCAGAGTTATAGAAAAGGGAAATCCATGTTATTCATTGTAATAGAAACCATTAGAAATAATATCAAAACTATTGGTAATTTAATAAATATAATAGGAAATTAATCACATTTGGAAAGTAGATTAGTATTGATTCTTAACTATTATTCTCAATTTATGGGTAACAGTATTCAGCTTTTTGGTTAAACTTGTTTGGAGTTAGACCTCAATAAATATTTTATATTCCATCGCAAGTATAAAGAAGAATTTAGAAACGCAGAAATTAATGAAATTTATAGGTTGATATTTTTTGAAACGATCTAAAATTTTATCAGGAAAATAATATCAGAGATTATCTTGTATGCATCAAAAGGTGTTAGTTTAAATAGCTATTACATTTCTCCTTTGGAATAAAATTTTTGTGCCTTTTTCTTTTCCTATATTTCTTTTTGCTTTATTGGGTATTTGATATTTTTGAGGTTTTGAGAATTCCGTGTATTTACCTAATTCGGTAAATTACATGGATTACAAAAATTAAACTCTGTGTATAGAAGATGAAACATGAATAACAGTCTCATACTGTAATAACATATGTTTCATACTAAATTAAACAAAAATATCTCTGTAATTAAATTTAAATAGTTTTTAAAAATATTAAAGTATAAAAGGTAAACGGTTTATAGAATAAAACGATGTAACTTATTAACAATTTTTAAAGGATAAAATCAACAAAACAAAAACTATTCAATCATTTAAAACCATATACTTCAAAATGCAATCAACTACCCAAGCAACTCAAAAAGATAACTCTTCTGAAAACAAAGATAATTATATTGTTCCAGGTTTATTTTGGGATCCTGCTTGTATTATCGCTTAAATATAATAGCAAACTTTTATTTTATCTGATATTTCAATTTTATTTCCAATAACCAATGGACGTTTTTATTCTTTAAATATAATTTACTTTACTAGTAAATATGTATATACCTTTTATACCTTTATATCTTTATATCTTTATACCAAAATATATTTTATTTCATACAACATCGGCTCTTTTTTTCGACTCTGCGTAATTTAATGATAAAACTAAGTTTTTATAACTTCAAGAATAATAAATATATTAGTTAGCATTTTTTTTGGATAACTCAAGTATTAATAATAGAATAATTATTCTATTAACTTACAGGCTATATAATTTTAATATTTCATGTATCCCTACATCAAGTTTAAATATTACTTACAATAAATTTTGTTCCCCGTAGTCCATATAACGTTACTGTTTTGAAGAGTTTTCGTATTTAAAGATATAATTAAAAAGAGCGTGATTTAAATAATAAAATTTGTATCTTTTTTAACTTTTCATTATTTAAAAAGAATCTCCCAATTACTAAATAACAATTTTTGTAATTTCCTAAAAAGTACAAACTTACGAAGTACTATATTTAGCACAGATAAACCAAATAGGAAAACGAAATTAAATACTTAAAATGAAATAATATATTAAAAAGTATACATAGGTGAATCTATGCCTATATAGGTGTAAATTATATAGCACCTTAAGATATATTCTGGGTTTAAAGTATATTATTCAAATAAATAGATGGGAATGTGAAATTTTCTATGACAAAGGTGTAAAATCAAGTAAAAAGACAATATTGATAAAGCAAAAACAATGTACATATATATCACTTTATATGCAAAAATGGAAATATGTTAAAATTTTTTTTCATTACAAACAAAATGGAAAAGACGAAGCTAGTGTATAGCAGGTATGAATATAGTTTTAAAGATGAAATTAAAATTGAAAATGAATATATTTGCCGAGATCAATTGGATGAAATATAAACATATATAAGATTACAATCTCCTCCTTGAATTAATCATCGTCATCATCACTAACGTCAATATCACTCAACTCTTCGCTTATCCCACCTTCCTCCAATTCTGAATCGCTCAAGTCTCCCCTTATCTTATCCTTATTTTTCCTGCCTTCCTCATCATCATCATCATCATCATCATCATCATCATCATCATCTTCCTCTTCATCTTCCTCCTCTTCTTTACGTCCAAACAGTTTCTCATATTTCTCTGGAGTAGCATATTTATCGATATATTCTTTAATTTTTTCTTCATATAATTTCTTATCACGTAATTGTAGTCCTGCAGCTTCATTATTTAAAGGATCCGTCCCATTTGGCTCCTTTAAAAGACCCGGTATCATCCATTCTACAATATTGATCAAATCATATAAAGGTGACCAAGTAGAATTGATAACATCTAAACAGATTGATCCTGATGCAATATCGATATTTGGATGGAATATTTTATTGACAAACCCAATACTTGGTGATTTATATGGATAATTGTCCGGTAATTCCACATGCAATCTCCAGACCCCCTTTTCATAAGGAGTTTCATCCGGACCAAAAAATTTTATAAAAAATTCTTGCATGTTATCATTAACTAGCTCTACATCATGGTTACTCATCAGTAACTTCATAACGTCTGTTTCAATTCTTCTCTTGGAGTTACTAATCGGAAAAAAAAATAAAATTCTCAATAGAACATCCTGAATGTCTTCTTGATTGTCGATCATTGTTAGTAAAGTTGCTTAAATCAATTGTAATAAATATTGTGGTAATAAATGCATACCTCATGCTTCTTTTTTAAGAATATAAATAATCTATGAAAACAGTTCAAAATTATAACTTGATATACTTTTTTTTAGCCCTAAAGGTGTATTTGAGTGACTAGTGGTTGTTGTGTTTATAGTTGATGATCTTTTTTTATTTCTTTTTTTTTTATTTTAAAATAATTACAAATATAACTACTATATATATATATATATACGTAATTTGTCGACCAAACTAGCAATAAGTGTGATTGGTATTAATAGCCATATTGAGTGCATCGCACTCCAATAAATATCCCTGATACCGAATTTCAACACCGGGATTTCTTAATTTCGCTTATTTCCCTTTTCACGGGGATTAACATACATACAAAGAAATCACACAACTAAGAACATCTAAGATCAACAAAGACGATCATTAAGACTAAATTAGCAATCTAGGGTCGAAGGTGAACAATATAGGTTTATTTGTGCCTGACATCCTTATCTTAAACTGTAGTTGGATCCCAGCATCAACAGAAGACGAGAGATTAGAAAGCATCTTACCGCGTTATGAATAATTCCGGTAACTATGATAAAAGGGTTCTAGTCATTGTTAGGGTACTATAGAAGCATGGTTACTGTTTGCTTGGTCAAGTACATGCTTGATCTAATGAAAAATGAACCTCAAGTCTTATATATTTTCTATTCAAGCCCATATAAGTAATGAGAAATAAAAAATAGTACACATAACTAAGCATTATTTTTTTCACATTTTAATTTTTCGAGCTGATCTTTCAATTGTGCTAGAGTACGTTTTTGATTCTCTTCAGATGCTACCAGGTTGTGTCTCTCAGAGTTATCAGCCAATTGGAATAACTCACACATCTGTTCTCTACGCTCCATTAGCTGATATGCGGTCAACGTTTTTAATGTGACATTGTTGTATTGATAATATGCTGAGGGTTGTTTCATTTTTGCAGCGTTGGTATTTTATAAAGATGATTGATTGTATTGATAAACAGCTGATTAATTTGCTTTAATATTTTTTTATTAAAATTAATTTTCTCGCGTTTATGCTTCAAATTTCTCTATTCTATAATTGAGAAATTTCCGTATCTTGAAAATTTCGGAACTTTATATTTAATTCTGAAATTTCTATGATATTCAAGATTATATTACGATATCAGGATTATTTTAATATATCAATAATGCTATATACAGATTCTTTCATCTTGCTTCCTGTTCAGATAATTATATACATATATAATCCGATATAATCCCATTATGCAAAATTTACAGTTGAACGATTTCATCAACTCAAGACTTCATGTAACGATTGACAAAGATCGTCATATTGTAGGAACATTAGTTGCTCTGGACTCCCAGGTTAACTTACTTTTGAATGACGTAGTGGAATTTTCAGTCATTAGACCATCTACAGAATCTGATTCCGATAAGCACGAGGCCCAACAATATACTAGGAAATTGGGGCTAGTCAGTATACCAAGATCCTCAATTAATGTATTAAGGATAGTAGATGAAGATTTAGAAGCTTTGATAAAGAGAAGAACATATTTAATGCAATCTGCTGTTTGATTGACTAAATGAAACCCTGAATTCCCTTAAGAATTCGTTACATTTCTTTGCATAATTTTTACTCTCCCCGATGTGCATGCGCGTATAAGGAAAAAATTGCATTTCCATTTTTAATTGATCCCTACTGTATCTAGTAGGAGACTATTACTACTAAGATCCTTTCATTGGTAAATGGGTTCCTAAGTAACATCATCGAATAATATTCCTCTCTAGATATTCAATATTGGATATCTTAACATCATCACTAACTTTAACAACCCTTGGCTCTATCTCACTTAGCAAAATGATTGTGGCGAAGATCCATTGATGGTACACGAATACCTTTGAGGTAAATTACAAGCACATTCGATTTACTTATATAAGAAACCTAATATTAATTTTCTTTTTAATTTATACACATATATATTGCATTTATAAATATATATATATGTATATATATAACATTGGTCACATATCTGAAATTCAAAAGCACTAATTTCAAATCCTTAATTCAAAATGGCTGCTCAATCTACCACTGCTCAATTATTAGCAAAACACTCTAATATCTTCAAAAAAGCCACTGAACATGAATTGACTAAACAGTTATGTAAAGGTACTTTAGCAGACAGAGCCTTATACATTTACTTGGCTCAAGATCTACAATTTTTTGAAACTGGACTAAGAACCATTTGTAAAACCACTGCAAAGGCCCCTGAAGTTGACAGTTTATTAACTTTAGCTAAGAAAATTGGATTTTTTGCTAACGATGAAAACACTTACTTCCGTGATTGTTTGGAATTACTAGCACCTGCCATGACTAAGGAAGAAATTGAATTCTATAACAATAATGAAGTTGCCTCAGTTAAACAATATATTGCTTATTTAAATAAATTGACTAATGACAACTCTATAGAATATCCACAATTGATCACTTACTTATGGGTGGCTGAACAAATCTATTTAGAATGGGCTCATAATTTACCAAAGGCTGAAAACCTGCATTGGAAGTATCAAACTTGGATTGATTTGCATGATGGTAAACATTTCATAGATTGGTGTGACTTCTTAAAAGCCGAAGTCGATAAATACCCAATTGAAAAAGTTGAAGAAACTTTTGTAGAAGTTACTAGTTTGGAATTCGAATTTTTCGAATCTTGTTTTAACGCTAAATAATTAATGTTTCTTTTTAAAAAAAAATTATATAATCATTATAATGACTTGAATAGCACTTTATTTTACTTTCTTTATTTTTTTAGGATATAATGGAGTTATTTTAAAAATAACTAAGATAGTATTCCAACATTTAAATTAAAACTTAAGAACCCTTTATTTCGAAGTGCAGAAGAGCTTAAGAATTATTACAAAGGGATACTTGATGCTTTTAATAGTTGTGATGGGGATGCTCAGGTAAGAGAATTTTAAGCTTTCAACTTTGCTGATATCAATTGAAGATCTTACAATAGCTTGTATAAAAAAATAAATACGTTTATCTTTTGTGAAGCTATCCTACAACGCAAACAATTAATAAATATGTATAACTCTTTCAAACTTTTTGGGATCGTTCTTTTTGTTACATCTAAATAATCAATTGACCTTCCAATTGGTTTGATATTTTGTATTTGAAATTCAAATTTTTAAACTGTCGGAAATAACAGTTCTTCTCCTTATCTAGTTACCTAAAATATTGGAGTTTGAATTCCAGAATTGTTAATAGCAGGAGATATAGTAAGACAAAAATTAAATATATTTCTTTATGTATCATTAAAACACAACTTCATATCATTGGAGGCGATATATTGAATAAAAATCACGTGATAAGACAAAGATTTAGTAAAAAAATAATAGCGCCGCCTAGTTTCGATCTAGGGACATCAGGGTTATGAGCCCTGCGCGCTTCCACTGCGCCACGGCGCTTCCAAATCTCGAAAGTTGAGGAGATATTAGTGAAAGGGATGACAAAGGAGATATCTACTGTTCGTATGGAATCAAAAATAAGCTACTTGGAACAAACTACGCTATCTGATATACAAACTGCTAAAACAAGCACATATGAAGAGACCTACTTTATCCAAAAATAGCACAATTCAGCTCAACTAAGCTCCCTGAAGTACACTTGCTACCTCTAACACACTCACTGCATCCAAGTATATAAAGGGAATTAATATATTCTAATACTTTCCCTAAAGCTTCCTCTTATAGTTCCTTTCAATAAAAAAGAAACCACCTAAAAAGACTCGAATTACCTTTCAATAATCTTTATAACTAGTTAGTACTAGCTATCTCTATCTAAACTGAACCATTACTTTCTATTATTATATCGTTTGAATCAACCTCACCTTCTAAAGTATTATATCTCTCTACAATTAATCATTCATAGTGTTGTTGACTTACTGTTGTCAACAAAGAAAGATATTAGGTAAAAGGGAAAATATTGAGCAATAGTAACAGCAATAAGAGAGTATGCCAGAATTGTCAATATTAAACATAAAATGAAGTTAAAGTGACGCAAACAAAATAGAGATGAGGATGTTAAAGGTATAAACAGAATAGATAGTATATATTGTAGAGAGAAGATCCTTGCTTCTTTGCTTGGTGGTTTCTTTTTCTTTCTATATAAAGAAATCTAAGAGAAGTTCACGATGAAATAAAGAAATCTTACCCCTTTATATATGTTTTATTTTTGTATGTAGGCACGCTAATAGTTGTAATTGACTATTAGCAATTGGTCAATTACTTATTAGTTTTTGTATTAATTAGGGGTGTAATATTCTTAGATTGGCATTAATGACTCATCAATTTACCCCATACGTGGCACTAATTACATGTGTTGATATATTTGGTATTGTTTATGGTTTATAGTAGCGATATCGGAGATCGATAAGGTTCAATCAGTGGACATAGGCGCTTGTGTTTTGTAATTGGGTTAGTGACGTTGGATCCAAGAAGTTAATTCTTGGTTCTATGTCAACAGTGTCTCATCTTACTCTAGATACCATTGCTTCCTTATCTCCTTTTAATTTTACAGCCTTTTACTTTGTTGAACCTAATTTTCCAACAATATGCGATAAATTGAATTACTTTTTTAAGTACTATATAAACAGCATATGTTGTAAATAATAGATATTCTGTATACTTTACAGAAAGATATCGTTAAAACAATAAATAACTGAAGCATACAAACACCTAAGAATGTGATAAAGGTAAATTTTAGAATATAATTGGATATCTAGTAATATTACTCGATATCCAATTGTATATATCAGGCCAGCTTCAACGTCATTTAGAAAGTTCTATAATACTTTTTAGAGTAACTTGGGAATAAACCACTTTTGAGAATATAACTTAAATAATTTTTTTAATTATGTTTTAACGCAACTTTAAATAAAATGGTTTTCTCGTTTTCTTTAGTTCTACCTTTTTATGGGAAAACTATACATGAATGAGAAAGTTAAGTAAACTATTAGTTCTATTCTTTTATTTACAGAAATAAAACTGCTCAACAAGCTACTAACTAGGATTAAGCTAATAATGTACGAACAAGTAGTAATAACCAGTAAGAGCCCTACTTGCTTGTATGAATAATGCATTAATAATTTATTAAGAGATACATCACTATATGGTACTATGCTTTATTTATTAAAACACAGTTTACCATATAATAATGCGTTAAGATGCATTTGAGAATATAATTAAAAAGATATTAAATTCTAGATTATTAACCAAGACTTGTCAAAAATATCTAATTGACTTCTACTGAGAAATATTTCAAATATTGGTTTATTTTTTTTATTTTGAAATCTAAATTTATCACTAAAGAAACAAATAAAATGTTAGATATATTTACATAAAGTTAAAGGAAATTATTTTATTTTAGACTTAATAAATGGCTAAATCACTTAAATTACTATAATTAGCGGAAGTATCTTATACTAAAGAAACCCATACCCTTTTATTCTCTTCATTTTACGCCTACTTTCTGCTGGAATATGATTATATCATTTCCTTTATAGTAGTAAAATATTAGAAGTACAGGACAATATTATATGTTCATTGCTTGGAATTTGTCCAAATCATTATTTAAGAAATATCTTGAAAAATATAATACATGTTTACATATATTCTTAATTGTGACTATAAGCATAACAGAGTTTACAAAAATTTCTCTTGAAAACCAACATAGGAGAACAATACAAACCATTAGTAACTTATAGTAAATGATTAGTGCACAGCAAATTTTACTTATCACTAAGTTAATAGTCTTTCGAACTTGTGAAATATTGTTTACTGGTTGGTATGAGTTATGCATCGATAAGATATCAACAATTATGCTACTAACAGTCACTTAGATTTAAGTATAATTCATCGCCAGCAGTTTGTAGATGAGCATAGGTTCAATACTATCTACAATGTTGACTTGGAACCAATAATTAACTTCTTGGATCCAACGTAAGTAAGCCAACTTCAACACTCAAATACGTACACACACTAATGCTATATATAGTACCAATCTCTTCAACAAAACTCTCCTCTATTTGTACATTACCTTAACACGGGAGCTTCCTGCTTATCATCCTGTAATATTCAATTCTCATTAGTTCTCCAACACTGTCTTAATATACAAGCCATACTAATTATAAACCTCATGACCAAGGGGAAAGTGCTAATGTTAAATATATGGTGTTTACATAACACCTTTGCTTAACTCACCCCGCACGAGATGTCCCTGTCGTCCAGAAACTTAGACATATATAAGTAAATAAAATTATTGCCCACTATACCATTCAATTATATTTCCTTTCAATAGAAAGAGAACCACCCAAATAATACTCGGATCATCTCTATATCCTTTATATTTATCTCTTATCTAAATCATATTATAATCTGTTAACAATATTGTTTTGCGCTAATCTCACTATTTCTGCTCTTCTTTATTACTAACCTAGTATGGTATCCTATACGATTCTAGAAACTTACTGGGATTCAAGAGAGTTAGACATTGTTAAACAGTGTTTAAGATGTAAAGACGATTATTTTATTTAGACATATATAGTAAATACTATAACTAAAATGAATATATTTCTTAAATAGTGTTTTTCGATATAAAAAGAAAAACACATTTTAAACAATGAGTCACGTGATAAAAAAGTCTTTTACCACTTAATAGAAAATGATATAATCATATTCCAGCAAAACTGATCCTTTTCTCTATGTTTCTATTTCTCAACTCTTCCTTTGTTGTCATATCTTTGTTAACAACAAAAATTTCTGTTGTAAAACTGGCTAAGCGCCGTCGCCTTTCACGTAATACTTACAAGAAATCAGTACAAGAGAAGCCTCGAGAGAGGACAGATCAGCTGACCACAGCTGAGAAACAACTATTCAGCAGCCGTGGAACATCAACCGTAACCACTGAATCTGCACCCACTTCTGGTTCATCTTGGACACCTATTAGTAAGAATGACACCCAGGTTTCAATGAGTGTACCGCATCTTGTAACTATGACCCCAGAACTATCCAGCTCCAAAGAAGTATATAAGGAGCCTGTATAGATCAATATACTGTTATATACTATATAGAGAAGAACCAAGGGGAGATACAATAATCTTGTATAATACAACCTGTAACTACTGATCTCAGTACCATCTGAACTCTGAAACACCATCCTTGTCCTGTCAGTCTGGTATTACAAAAATTTCCAAAAAGGGTTTTATAGTGTAGTGGTTATCACTTTCGGTTTGATCCGGACAACCCCGGTTCGAATCCGGGTAAGACCTATTTTTAATTTTTTTGACCAAGATCACATGATGATATGTAACTATTTTAAGCTTTGCTACTCCCAGTAGTATATCTTTTTGCTGCTAGTTTAATACCAACTGTTTATCAAACCATACAACTATATACCTGAACCTATGTAAGTTAAATATTATTATTATTACGTTCCGATTTGTTCACTATACACTTCCATCTTTTGTATCTCGTCCTTTTTGTTTTCTGGTTCTTACCTCTTTGTTCTACCTTAACCCTCTAGTTTATTCTTTTAGCTTTAGATTCTTAAATAGAATTTATGTTCATGATTCACTTGTTAACCTACAAGTTCATTCCGTTATCATGTGATCCTGATTTATACACGTGACTAACGTAGCTCACACTACGTGACATGATATACGTTTTTTTATGGTACTAACCTCTACAGGTGTCACCAATAATAATTTTGCCATTGAAATTATTAATGTTAATACATATTTATTTCAAATACAGTAAGGAAGTTTACCTCCAAGATTACTGATCTTCTCCTTTATTCAATTAGTTTAAGTTCCATAACTAACATTGAATTAACAATTACCAATCCATAGACATTTCTGTTTATAATCGAATATTTATATTTTGAGATTCAAAATATTTTTGTAGCTACCATTAGAAACTTAGTGAGTTTTTTTCTGATATGTAATACTCACCTGACTTCTTGAACTTTAATATTTTTAGCTTGGAAATCAAAGTGAGTTTACTGCTATTATACATATCTTAACTCAAGGTGAGATAAATACTTAAGATGTATATAGCCTCTTAAATAAAAACAGATGTTTAGTGTATCTAACCTAAATAGGATATAATTTGTTTAAGAAGTACACTAATAAATTAAATTTATGAAATAGAATAATAAAAAGAATTAAGAAATGAAAAAAAAAAACGAAATTTCTTGAAATTTGTAAATAATTATGAGCCCGTCCCTATGTATATAATCCAACAAACATAAAGAAATTCGATTATAAGTGAAATAAACTTTAAAACTTGGTAATGAATCGCTACAATTAATCGACTAGAAATCCATCTATCAATTAAAATGCAACTAACAAATTGTAATGATGAGTTTAACAATGAAAAATGACTAATGAAAAGCCACAGGGGTTATATCAAAAATTGCAAAATTTGTTGAGTAATGTTATATAGATCAACGGTGTTATCCTCTTGTTGATCAGTAGAGCCCGATGTAGTCAAATCATCATTATTAATTATATTTGAACTGTTAATATTATTTTTATCCAGAGTTGAGCCATTATTACCGTTCATATCATTATCTTTATTAATAGTATTTGATTTCTTTGTTCTTTCATAAGTGGACTTGGCCATTTTCTTAACACCATCAATCAATTCTGTATCGTTTTTTACCAATTCTAAGACTCTTGCATTATGACTTTCTAAAAGTTGTAAAATCGTCCACAATGCTATGTGTTCAAATGTGGCATAATTACTGTTCAGAAAATTGACTAAGAAGCCGCGGATACCAGTAGAAGGGCTTTCCCAAGCATCCAGTATTTTTTCATAGTTATTAATTCGAGAACATAGATTAGCCAATGCAGCAGCAGCATTTCCTGATACTTCTTGATTATCAGAAAATGTCATTGGTATTAATGCATCCAAGATACCAGCATCTAATAAATCTAGTTTTGAAACATCAGCTAGAGCTAAAATAGCAAAACAAGCAGAAATTTCACTTTGCACACTTATTGGAGAGGACAATGCCAATTCTTTACATTTTTCAACTGCACCACTTTCTAAAAATTCCTTACGGTTTTTTTCAGAAGATGCAGCCAAGTTTCTTAAGGTGGAAACTGCATGACATTGTATTTCTTCGGAGTCTGTGTAATCTAATAATTTTACTAATGGTTTTAAGAAACCAGCATCCACAATTAAACCTTCATTTAATGGATGAATAGAGATATTTCTAATACAAGCAACACTTGCTAAAATTAGAGGCATTGAATCACTTTGAATGGATCTAACTAAATGAGGTAACCCACCAGCACGAACAATTTCCAACTGATAGCTAGTATCTGAAGCCAAATTTCTCAATGCCAAAGTGGCTTGACATTTAACTCTCGCTGAGGGAGAGTCCATTAAGGATACTAATTTTGAAACTAATCTTGGTTCTGTTTGAGACAACTTCTTTCTGTTTTCTTCATCTACAGCAATATTCGATAATGCAGTGGTACAATAATATTGAACATCTGGATCTACAGAAGATAATAGGGAAACCAGAACGGGAACAGCACCTGCATTTACAAGTTCCTTTCTATTTTCTCCAGAATGCGTCATATTTAACAAAGCACCCGTAGCATTCCTCTGTACTCTGATGTGTTTGGATTTTGCTAATTTAGCTAAAGGCACCAGGGCTCCTGAAGTAGCAATTTTATGCTTATTATCATCCTGCGTAGCTAAGTTTGTAATACAACCGACAGCATTACATTGAACCTCCACATTATTGCCCATCATTTGCTTTATCAAAGGTTCTAAACCACCCATATCAACGATTAAAACTTTATTTTCATTATTGACAGCCAAGTTACCCAAGGCCGCACAAGCAGCAACTTGAATTTGAGGATCCTGACTTTGTAATAATATTAAAATTGGTTCTAAAACATCTCTAGAAACAGGTCTAACATATTTTTCAGTAATTTCAGCAAATGCTAATGCTGCACTTTTTTGAAGATTTAAATTATCTGAATATACTAACGTCGTTAAAGCTTTTAATGGACCGCCAGAATAAAAATCATAATGATCTTTATCTTCTAGATAGCCTAACAGAAGAGTTACAGCCTCACGCTCATTATCAGCAATTGGTAAAATTGTAGTCTCATCGGTTGACTTTTTAAGACAACTACAGCATTTACCCATTTCTAATATTGGTACACAGTTTTATTGGTTTCTTTATTGTTATTATAAGTATACTGCTAATTGAATACAATACAATTTTTGCTGGTATAAATTGTTATTTCAATTGAAATTGTATTGATTTCCAGTACTTTGGTGTCTCAGTATTAACTAATAATTCTTAAGAAGTGGATTATTCTAACAAATCAAATAGTATGGATAATACAAGTGATTGTATAGTGTGAATAATAGTATAATGTATTTTATCAAATAAAGGAAATATTTGAAATTAAAAAAAAAAGAAAAAGATAGTTTTTATTTTTCTCTATACAATCAATTAAAGGAAAACAAACAGCTGACTATATAATTAGGGATTCCAGTTTCCAAAACAAATCAATTAGGATTCAGTAAACAATTTACACTTCTGAAATTGCTAGTGCTATTTGTGGGGTAAGGCTCTTATTTCCTAATGTCTATCTGTCTTCGAGTAAAGGTATAAACTTGAATTGAAAATGAAGTTACTTTTCACTGTTTTAGTCTGGCAACGACTTTTTGTTTTTTTTTTTTTTTTTTG
>NC_020185.1:317559-444429 GCF_000315915.1 Henningerozyma blattae CBS 6284
CAATCCCGGCGGGTTCGAAGCCCAGGCGAGGTGCAGTTTGGGTGAAGATTGAATTATATTAAACCCTTTAATATTTACCATTGTTGTCATGCCAGGACTTAACGTGGTGAAAATAATTACATAAGAAGCTATACTGAAAAAATCTGAGGATAGTTTGTTATATCTAGAAAAGTATTTGTGGGTAATGGCTAAAGTATTAAAAGCTATATATAGCGGTTTACTATCACATATAGCTATAAAATTAATATACAGTACGAGCAGCTATGCATTTATATAGATGTGTATCAACCTTTAAATAGGACCAAAAGTTCAAAAACAATGAAGTGAAAATAAAATAAAAAAATAACAACGAATGTATGCGAAAAAAAATAGTAGTAAAACAATGGATATTTATGTGATTGATAACAAGGGTCAAAATTTAAAGGGAAAGTTAAACTGTATCATTAAGTGCATTCACTATTCATGCTGGTAAAGTTAAAGTAATTGAACCATCAGTTACAAATGCATCACATAGCATGAATTTTCTTAAAGAAGGTTTTTGAGCATATACTGCTTTCGGTGTACCCATATCAATCATGACAACTTCATGCAATGAGGATAAATTATCTTTTAAAGAATTCAACAGATATAATGGCCAACCTGAACAAATTATACCTGTTGAGTTTACAACATCTTTGAAGTTCTGGAAACCAGAACCTGTATCAAACCCACTTGATAAATCTAAGGACCAAATT
Organism: Henningerozyma blattae CBS 6284; assembly: GCF_000315915.1. Taxonomy (NCBI): domain Eukaryota; kingdom Fungi; phylum Ascomycota; class Saccharomycetes; order Saccharomycetales; family Saccharomycetaceae; genus Henningerozyma; species Henningerozyma blattae. The sequence goes on from NC_020185.1 coordinate 318,294, forward strand.
TTTCTATTTTGATCATGCTGCTGGTTGCACCATTCGATGACACTTAGAATATGAGATTCTGTAGCCGAGATAATTTCTTTAGAATTAATATGTGAGTTAGAGTCATTATTAGAGCCATTAGATTGTAAATTGTTTTGGGGAACATTATCATTATCCACTAAATCATTCAAGTTACCATCAAAGCCCTGGATAGCGTCAATTACAATTTCTACCGGACTATTTAATTGAGCAACAGTATTTTTCAAAGTTGATAAATTATTGACAACTTTACCACCACAGTTCTTAAATAATTCTAATTGTTCCTTAATTTGAGTATCCTGAATGTCAACCAAAGATGGTGAATTGGCAAATAGCACCATAACACGTACTTGACCAGATTGACACAAATGTCTACCCAATGCTAAAGCTCTTGTACCAACCCTATTTGAGTCCGACGTTAGTATAACAACCAATGGTTCTGGATTCGAATTATTTTGATGTAGTCTTGTACGACCACCTAATTTCTGCTTTATAAAATAGCTTGCATTAATCGCAAAATTTTCAAGCATAATGTTTGTATTAATTTTGAAATTTTCTAATGCAATTCTCTCAATTTCCAATAATTGAATTGGAGTAGCCAATGGAATTGTTAAATTTGGAATATCTTTAGTTTTGAAATATGTTGGATATGCAGGTTGATTAGCTGAACCCTTCCTGCTTGCACCATAATTACCAGATTGATTAATTATCATTTTTTCTAGTTTATCCATTATATCACCATTTTTGTGTTTAGTATTTTTATGACCATCTTTCAAAATTGGAGAATTAGCTGTGTGCAATAAGTGAGTAATGTTGATAGATTTGGTAATGGGTAAGTATGCACCATTCTCATCTACTTCTTCAAATTCGTTATCGGATGAACCTGAAGACAACGAAGAACCCACAGATTTACGTTGTTTTGTTCCGGATACTTCTTTTAGCAGTTCTTTATTTGAAACTGTATTTGGAGCTGTTGTAGATGCCAGTGTTGTGTGATTGGAAGAAATTTTGTCCCAAATATCGCTTTTAGCATTAGGCAGGACTAACTCGTCGTTGTCAAATTTAGTTTTATTAGAATTATCATTGTTATTAGTTGGTGAATGGTCATTACCATCCTTATTTAGTTTGTTATGCGATACTAATCTATCAGTAGGTTTAATAGAATCATTTTGCTTCAATTGAGCAAAAACATCTTTCTTGTTGAACATTCTTAAATTACCTTGAAAATCGAAGTCGTCTTGCATCTTAATTTTAGAAACATCATCATTTTGCCAATCGATATTGCTATTAGTTTTACCATCATATCTATGTGAACCATTTCCATAGCTGTTAGAATTGTTAGAGGTTACATTGCTACCATTATTATTACTACTGTTATTAGCATCAGTGTTAGAATTGCTATTAGTATTATTGTTTTCATTATCACTAGATTGTTGGAAAAACATGTGATGCTTTTTAGGAACATTTAATACTTCTAAATCTTTTAATCTTGAAGCACGGACCTTAAAAGCTTGTGAAGTCCCACCATCTCCAAATTTCACGTCATGCAAGGTTAAGCCCTTTGAAGTTACCTTTGCAATTTTACCCTGTATAAGTTTACCGTCTTTTAGTTCTAATTGAACACCAAATCCTACAAATTGAGACATATTTTCCTGATTAATCTTAAAATAAGGAATATATTTTTGATACTTTGTCTTTAATTCGGAATAATTCTACTCTGTTCCAAAATACCTAGTTGTTATATCTTTTATCTAATTAATAATTTGCTTCTAGTCAAACTTTCAACAGACTTAGAGTCAAAGTTAAGTTATAGGTTAAGTAGCACTAATTATTCAACCTTAGTCTCTTTTTATTACAATTTTTTTTTTTATTTCTAAATCTTAACGCAAACTGAAAATCTCCAAAGAACGAAAAAATTTCCACGTGACGAAGGTTTATTTTTACCTTTTTCAGGTAATAAGACTAAGTGAAAGACTTGAAACTTTTGGAATCGAAGAATGTTAAAACAATAGAAGAAAAATAAAACTGATTATCCTTATAGAAGTATTATAAACCACTCTCAAATATAATATGTTTTCAAACTCAATTAGAAATAAAGAAAACTTTCATCCTAAGATTGCCATTCTAGGCTCTCCAAACGTAGGAAAAACCGCCCTCACGATACAATATGCTGAATCAAGATTTTTAGAATCTTATTATCCATCTATTCAAAATGAGTTTACCAAAATTATACGATTTGATAATGAGGGAAATTGTTCAAATGATGGAGTATATGAACTTGAAAGTACTTCTACAGGAATAGGAAATACAGGATTAGGAAGAAATGATAACACGATTGGTACGATTCCAAACAATATATCTAATACTAGTGGAATAGGCCAATCTTCTAATAGTAATAATATCCTAATGGAAAATTTATCAAATTCATATCATGAAGGACAATTAGTGCAAATTATTGATTTGGGGGGTATTACCAGTGACTCATTTATAAATTTAAAGAATTTAGTGGATATTAATGGTATAATGCTAGTTTATAATGTAATAAACAGGTCAAGTTTTGAATCTATTAAACTAATTTGGAATAAACTACTGGATCAATCTGGTATTATTGAATTATTATACAAACTTCAAAAATCATATAGTGAAAGTAAGGTAAAGTTTAAACCCATTATATTACCTGTAGTTATTGTTGGGAATAAGATAGATCTAAGAGATATTCCAAATGATAAGAACATAAGAGACACTAAAGTTACGTTTAAAGAAGGACAAGCAATTACTAAGCTATTATGCGAATCCCTAAACAAAAGAATTGCAAAAGAGATAGAAAAAGGAAATAAATCAAAAAGTACATCAAAAACCAAAAATACAATCAATTTACCCATTCAGTTAGATGTAGGCTTTATAGAAACTAGTGCAAAATTAAACATTAATGTTAACGAGTCCTTTAGTCTAATCTTAAAGAAAATTTATAAGAATTTTAATAAGAATGATGCTGCAAGCAATTTAATCAATAACGACAAGATGTATAAATATGGTTTTAATTTTAATTTCAATGAATATAATTTCAACCTACCAAACAAAAATGATGACGAGAATAACTTTGTCAATAACGAAAATGAAGAAAGCTGTAATATTATGTGAATTATTTAGAGTTTTGTATCATCTTATAAGGACTGCTCTTTTCTAAATAATTAGATAGTTTTGTATTTTGTTATTCATTTAAATATTCATAAACCCTATATAGACGCATAAAAATACATCTATCTAAATCAACTCAGATAATACTCATCTAAATAAAGTTCCCAGATTAACATTACCACTTACTTAATAAACTTTTTTTCGTCTACCTTGTTTGGAATATTTATTGGAATTAAAAATGAGGTATAATAATATTATTAATACACTTAATACCAATGTTTTGGTGACACAAATGAATATTTCCCTTGAAATAACTCCGTCGGAGATCAAATTGTGGATTACTAGCCTCGAAGAAAACCCCGCTATCTTTTTCCAGATTAAAAGAAACTCCATTTTATAAAAAAGGATAGCTAATGAGATAAATTATCGAAGATTTTTATTTTTATTTTAGTTGAAGATTGCGATCAATATCTTAATAATAAAAGCTACATTTTCCTAAAGGTTATAAGACCAATATTGGGCTAATATGGAATCAATAGATGATGATTTGAATGATTATTTGGACAACCCAATGAATGTCCCACCAATATTTGATAATGATTTAGTGTCAAGTTACCAATCAAATAATAGAAATCGGAACATAATTAATAACATAAAATATTGGTATTATAGAGGACGTAATAGTTTATTAAATCAGATCTCCACTTTCAATCGTACAGGCCCGATATTGAATGATGTACCATTATACGAGCTAGATGAAAATGGAAACGGTTTATTTAATGATGATCTGGCTGACGATGATATTGAATGGAATCGTCATTATAGAAGAGGTACATGGAATACTAAGAAATTAAGTAAGAATATAAGTAAACTGATTGCTATTATATTGTTTGTTTGTATTAGTGCATTTCTTTTAAAAAATGCATTCAGCAAGGGGTCGAGGGAGAATAGAGTTTATAGCCAAAGGGTTCGCAATAAATTGAATAAATTTAATCCATTTCTTAAATATAATAATGGTACCTTGGACTTTAATCCAATAAACATTATTATCTCTATAAATGGATTACAAGGAGGTATGATTAATAAGTACAATTTCCCATATTTGAGTAAAGTCTTCCAATTGAACTTAGATGGGTTTAATGTTACAAGTACTCCTTATATGGAAAGCAATTTTCCATTTGAAAGAATTCCAAATCTTTGGAGTATGATAACAGGTGAAATACCAATTAAACATGGTATGATTAGTGATGAATTTTATGATGGTGAACTCAATAAAGAATTCTTAGGAAATGATAAAACACATAATTATAATGATATTGATATTTGGAGAAATGATAAATATAATGACACCCAAATACCGATCTGGGAATTATTACAAAGAGATTATAAGTTTGAATTCAAAGTAGGTATCGTTGATTGGCCCGGATCTAATCTTGACTATACTGAAGAAGTTAAATCAAAGTATATCCCCAAGCACAAAAATAAAAAGAAGAAAGATAAGACATTTACCAAAGAAATCTATGAGGCAAAAGTGAAGATGCCATATTATATGGGGGATTCTGTCTCTAAGGAGAAATCTAAGCATGATAAGAAAACATTTTCTGATAGTTTACACAAGATATTCAGTTATATTGATATGAATAAGATTGACACACGTCCTCAAATGGTTTTAAGTTCAATCAATCCATTCCATGGAATACCATTTCAAAGTGAACTATATGATTCTAAATGTCAAGATATTGATGAATTTATTAAATTATTAATTGAAGGTATTGAGACACGTCAATTAAGTCAGTTTACTAATATACTGCTTGTTAGTGATAGTAGTATCAAGAGTGTTCAATTTAAACAGATTGCAATTGAAGATGGAATTATTTCAAAAGATTTTAAAAAGAAGAAAATATCAAACATGTATTTAAATGAAGAGGGGAACATTTTAAAGATTTATCCACAAAAGAGTAATCAATTGAATGAGATTTATCAAGAAATCAAGACAAATTTACTTTCTTTAAATGATTTTGAAGATCATGGTGATGATGATAATAAAGATGAAATGGCGGAAGAGAAATTCAATGTCGAAGAATCAATTGGTGCTAATTATAAGGTATACTTGAATAATAAGTTCCCCATCGAATGGAACTTTAATGTAAAGAAAGATAACCATCGTATTGCACCCATATATATTGTTAGTGAACCTGGCTATGGTATGATAATGAAATCCAAAAAAATATCTAAATCTAAATCCAAGAATAAAAATAAAAATAAAAATAAAAATGAAATCAAGAAAAACAGTATTACTGATCGTGGGTTATTTATTGGTATTGGGCCATATTTCAACAATGAGTATGTTGAACCATTTAACAATATTCAAATGTATGATATTATGAAGGAAATCAATGGGATTTATGATAAGGATAAAGAACTGGAAATTTTCAAACATGTCTTGGTGCCAATTAATGGTAATCAATCCAATACGATTGAGAATGAGTCTGAAAATAAACAATCTGGATATTTGTTTGTGGATGATTATGATTTAATACGTCATGACTACGGGGAAGGTAATATGTATAATCATATCTTTGCAGGAGAGACTGACGAATATTATAAATCTGTACCAGCTTTTGACGATTTGGAGTTAAGTACGGATAATTCTGAGCATGAAGAAGAGAATGATCAACACGAAGAACATGAAGAAAATGAAGAGACTGATGATTCAGAGAATGAAGATAACGTCATTGAAAGTGATGACGACAGTTCAAAAGGTAAGGGCGGAAGCATAAGTGAAGAAGGCAAGATATATTTGGAGGACACGAAAGCATTATTGGAGAACGCAACCTCGGCAGCATCTGAGGCAATCTCTGGGTTAGGACAAGCTATAAGCGGGTTGGTACACGGTATCCTAGGCAGTCAAGAAGATGCAAATGGCAAAGATAGTAATAGCAACACAGGAGAAGGAAACTCTGGAACTTCCGAGTCGGGTAACGACAAGGAAAGAACCGATAATGATAATAAAGAGCCTGTAAATATGGACACTCTCAAAGATAAACTCACAGATCTGATCGACAACGTCTTGGGCAATATCCATAACTAGAGACAGTAAATACCAGTTATTATTTGATAACATTGTGCCATTAAAGGGGGAAGCCTGGCAACCAAAATCCAAATGTCAAAATGACGAATAAACACAACGTTTAGAACATCACTCAGGTGTACTGAAATAGATAGGTAATGAATAACCGGAAGATCGTGGATAACCAATTAACCGTCCCGATCTGCAAGTCCATGCACCAATTTAATGTAAATAGAAATAGACATTACCATTAAACTGCTACTTCTGTTTCTATTTCTGCTTCCGCTCCCGCTCCCGCCTGAGAAAGCATGGGCGTGGGCTTGCCCACGCCCATATAGTTGTAATTAGTCTGACAATTAAGTAGACTCTGTAGCATATAGTAGGTAACTTACCACCTTACCACGGCACAGCCGGATGACAAACACACAAAACACACAAAACACGGCACTGTATCTGGATCACTTTCAACAAACGGCTCAGCAGTAATTCATTCTACCGAACAACACCGAACAACACCAAACACACACCTCTTGTTCCTGAATGTTCCGACAATACGTCTACCACAATACGAATACCTTTCAACCAATATTCTTTACTCTGACATACTCGAACAATAATTATCACCATTCTCTCACACAGAAACACACGCAGGGCGGTCATTCCGTTTTCGGCATTCCGCTATGCTCGGCTCGCGGCGTTCGGCATCTCCGACCCGAGAGTTTTGTTTTGCGGCTGTCTTGTTTTGGTTGTAAGTTGTTGTTATCTGGAAGAATTGCTGGTAGATTTCTATTGTTCATTACATTTGCGAATGTACTTTTTTTTCAAGTTTATTTTCTTGATGTTTAGGGTGATAGAGATTCCGTATTGGTAAAGGAAACAATGACAAAAGAATGTATGACAAAGGAAGGAATGCATGCATGCTTAATAGAGTGAGTGAAAAAAAAAAAGAATGAAAAAAAAATGAAAAAATGAAAAAAAAATAAAAAAAGAGTGACAAAAGAAATGGATGCTTAATGGAATTCCGATGGGCGGGCAAACAAAAAATTATTTGCTCCGAGGGACATTCGTTCTTATGTGCTTGTACCGTGTGAAGCTGTTTTCGTTTTGTTTGTGTGTAGGCAGATTGGGTAATCGTTATCGTGTCTTGCAGTTTTGTTTTGGTTGTGGTTTGTAAGAATCTTTCGTTCGTTCCACTATATAAACATCATCCATCAATTGGAAATTTTTCAATTGGTTTGCCACCGTTCCCTCTTCTTGCTTGTATAGCTAATCAGATACAATCTCTCATTCAATTCAATATAACGTCGAATTAAATAACTCCTGTTGATCTTCCAATCATCAAGAAACACACACAAACCCTTATTTCCACACACAAAAAAACAAACTTCCTCCCCTCCATTTAGTATACATAATGTTCCCAGGTGGTGTTATCTTAGCTATTATTTTAATGGGTTTAGCCGTATGTGCTGTCATTGGTGTTATCATCTACAGAAAGATGGAAGCCAGAAAGAAGGGTTTACAAAAGTTTTAAATAATTAAAAATTAATTAAAATTTTCTTTATTATAAAACTCCTTCTAAATAAACTTTGTTTTTTGATTTGCCTTTGCCTCAATGGCTTACAAATATTTTTTTCTAATAACTTTTAATTAAGTTATGTTGTGTCATTAACATTTTCTTTTTATTTTCTATCCCGTCTATGAAACTATACCTCCTTTTCAAAAGTGTCGTTCAACTTTATTCAATACCATTTTGGTGAGTCGTACTGCTGTAGGACATGCTTGAAGTCTTATCGTGTGTGGATAAGCATTTCAATGCATAGCTGATAGTTGTAATTCTTCAAATGAATTTTGTTTTGAAAACATAAATGCCCAGTCGTGTGTGTGTTGATTGGTTCCGTTTATGCTTTTAACTTTCTGATCTTTTGATACTACCTTTTTCATGAAAAGGCTTAGTACTGTTTGTAATTATCTCTCCCTATGTCTATAGTTTAATTTATAATTTTTTGTGTGTGTTATAATTTAATACTATTTTCTAATGATGTCAAAGCCTTAAACAGCTGAAAGGGATCGGCGTTCTGTATATCTTCATTCTTAAAGAGCGAATAAACTATTTTTAGGGGTTCTCCACATGTGTAGTTATTTTCCCGATATATGAAAAAACCTTTACTTGAAAAATGAATGTTTAAAGTCTGCTTACAAATATTTTTTAAGTAATATATATATATATATATCTCACTACCTTTTTTTATATATTTCGTATATGGCATGCTTTTAGGAAAGCCTTAGAATTGGCTCTCATAATGCCCCATATTTATGCTAAATAACAAACAACAACCCCTCTACCTTATTCTAATGCTCTTCTCATAAACTCTACGGTTTCATCAAATTCTTTTTGAACCTGGCTACCAATCTCCCATCCTCGACTACCTATTGGATTTTTCATGATACATTCAGTGATGCATATTTGAATATTTAATTGTAATTCATGAACACTTTTGGGCGTACTTCCTTTGATCCGATTAATTTTCTCTTGAATCTCTTTATTCTCTTGATTAACAGCATACATCTCATCTAAGATTTTATTTTTACCTTGTAATTTATTAACAACAGTATCCCTATATAAACGTAACAATTTTTCTCTTTTATCCTCAACTTTAGAAGTTCCTCTTAATTTTATGATTTTATTATCATAATCTTCAATTTCTTTAATCATCTCTTCTTTATATTCTTTATATTTATTATTAATTTTATTTACAATGTCTTTATCATTTAAATTGTAAAACGTTATTAATCCATCTTTTATTTCAGTTTTCTCTTTATCACCGGGGAAAATTACTTTAATCATTTTTAATACATCAATAATATCTAATTTTTTCTCTTTTTGATTCAATATTCGTTTGATCAACTCATTATTTTGAATTTCATTTGTGATTTTAACTAATGACACTCTATTACTGTTAGATCCTTCTCGGAGGAATGTATAAATTAGTTGTAATACTATTAGTTCCCCAATCTTGTTAGTGCTGCTAGTTGCAATATTTGCAACATTATTACTCATCTTTATCTTATCAAGCAAAACGAATTGATTGCTTTTAGTTTTGATCTTATCAATATCATCACTTTTTTTTCTACTATTTAAAAAAATACAGTTTATCAGTTGAACTTTATTTTTTTTTTTTGTTATTTTTTAATAGTAATGAGAAAACGCGATGTGTACATTTTTTAAGAATTTATACAATTCTATACATACGTACTAATCACTATTAGAAAGAAAATTAATCGGATTAAATTATTAAAAAAATGTCCCAAAATGCAGTTCCTACAACTTTACCAATCCATAAAAATTCTATTAGAAATTTTCATGAATTAAGACCACAAGACATTTCCAAAGATTTCAACACAATTATTGAAAATTTATATGACACTTTACTATTGATTTTAGATAATGCCATTGTAATGGGTGATAATTCATCTATTGATGAATTAGTAGAAAATCTCTCTTCACAATATCAAGAAGTTATAAATTCAATAAATTTAAATCTACAAAAAAAAAACATTACTAAAAATATTCTTCAAGAATATAAGACATTATCGGACGCCTGCCCTCAAATCTCTTTAGATAACTGGGATGATTATCGTACAGGGAATTTAACAGCACCTTCCTTATTTGAAATGGTAGAAAAATCATTTAAAACTGTAATTGAGAACCCAATCCCCATTGAAGAAAAATCATCCAAGGCCAAAATATTGAAATATGTTTCTCAAATTTGGAAAGATCCACATTGTGTTATCACATCCGATAATACTACCGAAGATGATTTAATGATTGAAGGTGGTAGAATTGAATTGACGTGCCCGATTACAGTTAAGGTATTTGAACATCCAATGATTTCTAACGTATGCCATCATACTTTTGATAAATCTGGGCTTGTTGATTATTTTAAAGGATATAGAACAAGAGAATGTCCGGAAAGCGCGTGCAGTCAACATTTACAATTTAGTGATTTTAAATTCGATGATGTCATGTCTTTACGTTGTAAGATTGCAGCTATTAAGAAAAATGCATTAAATAATGATGATACTGATATTGATAGTCTATAATGTATGCTAATCATTAATTCTATTAAATTTTTGGCATATTTTCAATGCCCGAATAATTTTGAAAATTTCCAAATAATAATAACAAAAAAAAGCATGTAATAATAATAGTATTATTATTATTTATTATTATTTAATGAGGGAAAATCACAGAGCAGAATAAATACCATCATGTTACGACAATTATTTGGTAAAAATATTGTTTCTAAATATCATACTCAAACATTCAAATCTATTTATAATACAGTTCAACAACAATCACAACAAAATGCTCAAAAACCTTTAACAAGCCTTAAAGAGATCAATGGTTGGATTAAATCGATTCGATTGTTTAAGAATATTTGTTTTATTGATATCAATGATGGTACGATAAATTCTTCTTTAAAAATTGTTATTCCTGAATTAGTTTCATATGAGAATTCAATCAAGTTTTTAAAAGATTTAAAAGTAGGCCAAAGCATATCTATAAAGGATTTACTGATCCAATTGACACCCACAAAAGCACAACAACCTTTTGAATTGAAATTGTTGAATGATCCCACAAAGTCCATTAATATATTGGGAGGTATCCCTGCTGGTGAAGATTTCCCATTACAAAAAAAGAATCATACCATGGCATTTTTAAACAGTTTACCCACACTAAAATTTAAATCTAATTATTTAAATAATCTTTTGAAGTTTCGGTCATTCGTTGATACACAATTAATTAATTTTTTTAACAAAAATGATTTCATAAAGACCACCCCACCAATTTTAACCTCTAATGATTGTGAAGGTGGAGGTGATTTATTTACTATTAAGGATTCGGAAAAATATTTCAATAAGTCTACTTATTTAACTGTATCGACTCAATTACATCTAGAAATCTTGGCATTATCATTAAATAGATGTTTTACAATCTCTCCATGCTTTAGAGCAGAAAGAAGTAACACTACAAGACACTTATGTGAATTTTGGATGCTTGAAGCAGAATTATGTTTTACTAAAGATTTAAACGAAGTGATGGATCTTGTTGAGAATATGATCAGATCCATCGTCAATGAAGCACTAAAAAACGAACAATCACTATTGCCAAATTATTATCCTGGAGATGTATTGAATAAAGAACAAATCTTAGAAAGATGGCAATCGTTAACTAATCCAGCTAGTTGGCCAAGAATCACATATTCAGATACTATCCGCCTTTTGCTGAAACAACATATGAAAGAACCGTTTACTAATGGTATTATTCCTTCATGGGGGATGGACTTATCGACAGAACATGAGAAGTGGATATCAGGTAAATATTTCCAATCACCTGTCTTCATTACTGATTATCCTAAATCTCTGAAACCATTTTATATGAAACAAAATCCACCTTCTGAATTCAAGATTCAGGATAATCAAGGTAATATCCAACAAACTCAAATTCAAAATACAGTAGCATGTTTTGATCTATTAGTACCAGAGATTGGAGAAATAGTTGGCGGATCTTTAAGGGAAGATAACTATAAGGTACTTGCTGATGAGATGAAACTAAGAAACATGAATAAGGACAGCAATTTAGACTGGTACTTGGACACAAGACGCTATGGATCTGTACCTCATGGTGGGTTTGGCCTAGGAATGGAGAGACTGCTTACATATCTCTATGGTAATACAAATATAAGAGAAGCCATCCCATTTGCCAGGAGTGCTTCTGACAACATCCAATTGTAATATTTCGTGACGCCTCAACGGAAAGGACATCACGTGAATGCATACTCACGTGCAACGTCATGTTGTTTATCTCCGACATCGTGGGTTTCCGTGACATAACCCGATGACTATAACCCGCGGACACAATGATGGAACAAGAAGGGTATTTCATTGCCTATATTTCAACAGCTTATCTCCCGTCCATGGATATTGTATAATAAAGTTACTTTTTTGTAGGGTGTAATTTGATTGGATGCCTTTTGACGTTTTTTTCTTGGAGATTCTATATTTTGTAATCATGTATATATAGTATAACAAACGGTGAATAGATAAAATAGTGGAATTTTGAGAATAAAATAAGTATTTAAAACAAGTCTAATTCGAAGCTTTGCTATTACTGTCTTATTTCTCATTTACTACATGACTCATAGATTTTCAAATTTCCAAGATATTCAAATCTGAAATTTCGTCGAGTCATACCTATCATCTGATCTACTTTTAGATTCGAAAACATATATAAAATAAAGGAAAAAAAAGTAAACCATACATAAGAAAATACAAGACCATCTTAGTTGAGATTATCTTGTCAAATGAAATTAAACCTATTTTAATAAGTTTAAGTTTATTTCAGTTTTAACATTTCGGATAATAATTTTTTTTAAAGCTCCAGAATGGCTGCTCCCAAGTTAACTTTTAAGCAGCAGATGTCTGGGTTCCCCTGGGCTCAACTGCTAGTTGTCTCATTGGTCCGTTTTAGTGAACCTATTGCATTTACCTCTTTATTCCCATATGTTTATTTTATGGTGAAAGATTTCCACATTGCTCCAAATGACGCCCAAGTATCTAAATATTCAGGTTATTTGTCATCCACTTTCTCTTTATGTCAGGTGCTTGCTGCTTTCCATTGGGGTAGATTTGCCGATAGAGGTGGTAGAAAGATTACTTTAGTCTGTGGATTGATCGGTACTTCTATGGCGTTATTAACGTTAGGTTTTGCCAAGCATTTTTATCAAGCCTTGCTTGCTAGATCTATGATGGGTCTTTTAAACGGGAACGTTGGTGTTATTAGAACTATCATTGGTGAATTAGCTACAGAAAGAAGACATCAAGCAATTGCATTTAGTACTATGCCATTACTATTTCAATTCGGTTCAGTTATCGGTCCCATGATTGGTGGGTTTTTAGTTTTCCGTCAACAAACTGGTGATGTGATACCCAATTGGTATCCAAATTGGTTAAGGAAACTTATAACTATTTATCCTTATTGTTTACCAAATATTGTTATTTCATGCTTATTAATGTTTGGTATGTTCTGCTGTATTGTATTCTTAGAAGAAACTCACCCTAAATTCAAGGACCAAAGAGATAGAGGCATCGAATTGGGTGACTGGATTTTAAAAGTGTTTTTTGGTGTGAAACCCAAAATTAGACCATGGCAAAATAAATATCATGAATCAGGACTTGGCTCAAGTTCTACTTCTGCAAGCAACACTAGCTTAAACACCTCTTCCAATACAAGTGTTGGAACAAGTATCGGTACTTCCAATAATAATTCAACAGATGCTTTGAATCATGCTCCAGTAGCTGTAACAGAAAACACTCCTTTAATTAGAAGTAATAGCGATGATGAAATCAGTGAAACTGATAGTATTCAATCAGTAACTGGATTATTGACAAGAAGACAGTCTGCTAGTTTAATCAGAACATACTCGATACATGAACCTACCGATATGGTAGAACCAGAGAATGTCAAGGCTCCTGATGGTTGTACTGAAGCAAGTATGTGGCATCATGTTTTCCATACTCCTGTATTTTACCCAATCTCAATCAATTTTATTCAAGGATTACACCTGATTGTTTATAACGAATTTCTACCTGTGTTTTTAGCTTATGATTTAGCCAAGGATCCAAATGATCCAACTAGACTAGCTTCCAAATTCCCATGGAAGATCACAGGTGGGATTGGGTATACTCCAGAGCAAACAGGTACCCTTTTATCATCAACAGGTATATTTGGCTGTTTTGTTGTGCTTGCCATTTTCCCTTATGTGGATCGTAATTATGATTGTTTAACTATTTTCCGTACTTTAGTGAAATTCTATCCAATCATGTATATTATGATTCCATACGTTATTTTCCTACAAGTCGATTTCATACCAAGATGGGTTACCATCCTTTACTTATATACAATTACTGGTATTAAAACCTTATGTGGTGCATTAACATCCCCACAAATCATGCTATTGATTCATCATAATAGTCCCTTGAGCTGCCGTGCATCCATAAATGGTGCAACAATTAGTATCTCTGCATCAGCAAGGTTCATAGGCCCACTAGCTTGGGGGTTTATAATGGCTTGGTCACAACAAAATGATGTTGCATGGCTATCTTGGTGGACTCTAGGTTTCTTCGCAATGGTAGCATTGTACCAAAGTTACAAGATTGCTCCAATCGATGAAGAAGATAACACAACTGAACAGGAAAACAGTGCTATCGAAGATATGGAAGAAGATGGTCACGAAGAGGAGTTGCAATACGGCTCTTCGAATGACACTATACATAGATCTTCACAGCAAAAAGCCGGTTCATCGTAGTAAAATGCAACAACAACAAAAATAGACGATTATTTATTATCTTAAGCAATTTACGATACATTTGCATCTGTCTTCTATACTATTAGTATTCAATACACATGCATTTATTTGATTCAATGAACATTCAATCACTGTTACCTGATGTATAATATATCAAAACGACTAGAAATAAAAATCTATTACGAAACTGTAAACACTATTAAGTTGAATATTTTTTTATTCTATATATATACATTCCCTTTCACTCAAATTTGGTGTACGTAATTGGTAAACGTATACACACACACACATATATATATATATATATTAATATTTATATATTCAATTAGGAAATTTAAAAAAAAAATACAAAAAAAATCGATAACCTAACCCTTTTTACATTTCTCTTTTTGGGTTAGTTATTTATCGTATTACTAAATTTATTAGGTAACTTCCATTTTTGCATTTAAATGTATGAAATTTCCGAATTTCCTAATTCTTGGCAAATTAATTTCTTCAGGGCATCTGTGAGATCTCGGCTCATATACAATCGTTTACAAATACTTGTTATGTTATGGTAAATGAGACTAAATCCGATGACTACAATTTTTTTTTTTTAAAATAAAAGGAAAAGATAAATTCACCGGATTATCGATATCATTACAACTCCTGCTTGATAAGATATAAGAAATGAGGGAATTTGTAATACAATTTATTTCATTTCCAATTTTATATAATGCTACTCATGAAGTAACTATTTAAAAACTTACAATATTTTTGTATACCTATGAAAAATAATCATTAAGAATCCAAATAATTATATTTTATTAATAACATAAATGCCATCAAGGACACCCTCCAATCTTACGTTTAAACAACAGATGGAAGGATTCCCATGGCCACAAATACTTGTTGTGTCCATTGTACGATTTAGCCAACCAATTGCATTTACCTCTTTATTTCCATATGTTTATTTTATGGTAAAAGATTTTAACATTGCACCCAATGAAGCTCAAGTATCCAGATATTCAGGTTATTTGTCTGCAACATTTTCTTTATGTAAATTCTTAGCCGCATACCATTGGGGAAGATTTTCTGATGAATATGGTAGAAAGTTAACCGTTATTCTTGGTATGCTGGGAACCTGCATATCTCTATTAATTCTTGGATTTTCCAAACATTTTTATCAGGCAATGATTGCTAGATCAATGATGGGTCTTTTGAATGGTAATATTGCTGTGATTAGAACAATTGTTGGTGAATTAACTACAGAAGGAAGACATCAAGCAATTGCATTTAGTACCATACCTTTATTATTCCAATTCGGAACTGTTATTGGGTCTATAATTGGTGGGTTTTTAGTTTTCCATAAGGATAATGATAATACTATTTCTATCCCTAATTGGTATCCTAATATATTAAAAGATTTGATTTCTAAATATTCATATTGTTTACCCAACATTGTGATATGTTTCTTATTAATGTTTGGCATATTGAATGCTATTTTTTTCTTGGAAAAAACTCATCCAACATTAAAATATCGTTNNNAAGATTATGGTATTAAAGTAAGCGATTTATTTAAGAGATATATTTTATGTATAACTCCTAAAAGAAGAGAATGGGATCAGCTTTTAAGTATTGAAGAAGATTTCCAAGAAACTATTAATAATAGGAAGATTCAAGAATATGAGGATTTTGAAAATGATAGAAAATATCCACTCAGATTGAAACCTACAAAAGAAATTTCTTCTATTTCAATGAAAAGCTTTACATCTACTGAAATGGAACAGTCACCAAGTACCCTAGGTGAAACACATAGCATCCCAGATGAAGAAACTTCAATGTTAATAATGACATCTGATGGGTGTTATGAGAATAGTATGTGGCATCATATTTTCCATACTCCTGTATTTTACCCAATCTCAATCAATTTTATTCAAGGATTATACCTGATTGTTTATAACGAGTTTTTACCTGTGTTTTTAGCTTATGATTTGGTCAAGGATTCACATGATCCAACTAGACTAGCTTCCAAATTCCCATGGAAGATCACAGGTGGGATTGGTAATACTCCAGAGCAAACAGGTACCATTTTATCATCAACAGGGATATTCGGTTGCTTTGTTGTCATACTGATACTTCCTTATGTTTCAAGAAACTATGATTGTTTAAAAATATTCCAATTTTTAACTAAATTGTATCCAATCATGTATATCATGGTACCATACGTTATTTTCTTACAAGTCGATTCCATACCGAGATGGGTTACTATCATATATCTTTATTTAATTACATGCATCAAGACACTTTGTGGATCATTGTCGGCACCACAAATTATGCTATTAGTGCATCAAAATTCTCCTTCAAATATCCGTGCATCCATAAATGGTGCATTTATTAGTATAGCAGCATTAGCAAGATTTGTAGGACCATTATGTTGGGGTACAATCATGGCATGGTCACAACAGAACGATTTGGCTTGGGTTAGTTGGTGGTCATTGGGCTGTTTTTCCATGGTTGCATTATATCAAAGTTATAAGATTACTCCAATTGATTAGGAATATTTGGATATGCGAATATGATGATATATTAATACTTGATACATATACATATATATATACATAATGATAAATAAAAATGTTTGCTTTTTTTATTTTTTTCTTTTATTTTTTTCTTTTACTTCTTCTTTTTTTATTTTACTTTCAAAAAAAAGGTCAAAAATATGATTAATATAAAACAAAATACAAAAAAAAATTGATATTTACATGCAAATGAATTTAACTATATGATTTTGAATTATTTACCAAAAGTTTGTTGACCTAAAGCAGCATTTTGTTCCTGGAATCTTTGACCTACTCTTTCTGAATGCTTCAAGAATTTCTCAGAACATTTCAATATACAGGAGGTTTCCTTGGAAGTCAGCTTATTGGATGTGAAATCATTAACACAATCACTAAAACAACGTTCTACTAGATTGGAATAAAGACGCATGAAATCTTTCATTTGCTTTTGTTCAACTAGTTTTTGGAATTCTTGTTGTTCCTTGGCATTTAATTGATCCATGTTTATTGTAATATATGTGTGATTGTGGGAATGTTTTAACTTGTTAAAACTATTGCTAATGTATAACTATTCAATGTTCTTTTTTATCTCTATAGATGTAGTTGTAATTTAAATTAAATATTAAATAATTTGTTTCGATAATTAATTAAAATTCGGTATTCAGACTTTACACGGCGCTACCATGTGCGAAAACTGAAAAAAATAACTTAAATTCTTTGTTACAAACTTGGAGATACGATAAAGCATGAAAAAATAAAAAATAAAAAAAAAAAAAAGAAAAAGAAAACAAAAAAAAAAAAGTAGTAGGTCACACCGAATAATCGATCGATTTCCGCATTGTGAAATCCACACGGCAAAAATATCGTTTATGGCCAGCCTGTATCCGTGTGACTACAGCAATTAAACAACAAGTTAGTAATGCCAACATATACAGATGAAATATATTTTATTTCCTTAGATATTTTTATAACTCATCACAGACATTCTTAAACTCCGTCATTATGCATATAATCGAAAATTTCTTTTAAATATTTAATTTTTTTTAAGTTGGTCTTGGATTTATGGAAAGTTATAAATTGAAAAAGACATATAATTGTGTTGGTGAATAAGAAAACGATTCTTATTTGAAAGTTTCTGTAATAGTATTAAATACATATAAAAGAAAAAACAAAAAAAACAAAATAAAATACAATACCCAATCGTTTGCACAGCATGCTTAAGTCTAGAGTCATTACACATTTAAATACTAGACCCTTTAACTATGCTAATATTAGGACGTTGGCATCAGCTACTGCTACAGCCCCTTCTACAAATAATAAAGTTGTTGTAGATCCTGTTGTTAGCCATGGCACTCAAGATTCACCATTTGATTATAACGGATTATTTGAAAAAGAAGTGATGGCCAAACGATTAGATAAATCTTATAGATATTTTAATAATATTAATCGTTTAGCTAAAGAATACCCTATGGCACATCGTAAACAAGAAAATGATAAAGTGACTGTTTGGTGTTCTAATGATTATTTAGCATTAACACGTCATCCAGATATTATTTCCAAGATGAAATTATCATTAGATAAATATGGGTCTGGTTCTGGTGGTACAAGAAATATTGCAGGTCATAATAATTCTACATTAAAATTAGAAGCTGAAATTGCTACATTACATAAAAAGGATGCTGCATTGGTATTTACGTCATGCTTTGTTGCCAATGATGCAATCATTTCCTTATTTGGTAAGAAATTACAAGATTTGGTGATCTTTTCTGATGAGTTGAATCATGCATCAATGATTCAAGGGATTAAACACTCTAAAGCCAAGAAACATATTTTTAAAAATAATGATCTTGAAGAATTAGAATCATATTTACAATTATATCCTAAATCTACACCTAAATTAATTTGTTTTGAAAGTATTTATAGTATGACAGGTAAAGTATCTAATATTTCTAAAATATGTGATTTGGCCGACAAATATGGTGCTATGACCTTTTTAGATGAAGTCCATGCTGTTGGTTTATATGGACCACATGGTGCTGGTGTAGCAGAACATTTAGATTTTGAAAAACATTTGAAATTAGGGATATCCAAGGATCCTGAAAGAAGTAGTATCTTGGACCGTGTTGATATGATCACTGGGACTTTAGGTAAATCATTTGCCACAGTAGGTGGTTATGTTGCTGCTTCAAGAAACTTGGTAGATTGGTTAAGATCATATTCACCTGATTTCATCTTTACCACTACATTGCCACCACATGTAATGGAAGGATCAGCAGAAACTATTAGATATCAACGTCATCATTTGGAATTGAGAACTATTGAACAAACCAATGTAGAATATTTGAAACAAGGAATGAGTGATTTAGGAATTCCAATAATACCAAATACAAGTCATGTCATCCCTGTTTTAATTGGTAATGCTGAATTAGCTAAAAAAGCAAGTGATATTTTAATGAATAAACATCGTATTTATGTACAAGCCATCAACTTCCCTACAGTGGCAAGAGGTACAGAAAGATTAAGAGTGACACCTACACCAGGACATAGTTTGAAACAATGCCAAGATTTCCTTGAAGCATTGGAAGATGTTTTTAATACATTACAATTACCAAGAATTAAAGATTGGGCTTTACAAGGTGGATTCTTAGGATCTGAAAATGGATATGACAAGAGTATGAATCTTTGGACACCTGAACAACGAGCTTTAACTAATGATGATTTAAACAAGAATGTGTTCGATCCCATTATTGATGATATTGATATTTCTAGTGGTGTTGCATAAATATTTAAGACATGATATAATTTGTAAATACATTTGTAAATTATAATAAATTAAATTTTTTTTTGTTCAATATAAGAAAAAAAATACAAAGTGATCGTAAATAAATAAATAAATAAATAAATAAAAAAAAAAACTATATATAAATCTTTATAAAAACATATAAATCTTACAAAGCAGAAGCAGAAGCACCTGTAGTATGAGCTACTGGAGCAGCAGCAGCTACAGGAGTGGAAGTGGAAGTTGGTTTCTTGTTGAATCTTGAACCGACTTTTTGTAAGACTGGAGAAGCCTTTTTGTAGGCCATGGAACCAGCAATCTTACCTTGCTTCTTGGCATGTAAATAACCTTTGTTTACAGCAGTGTCAATTTCAACTTGGTAAATGTGATAGATTAAAGGTAAAGTGAAGGCAGCAATAACAGAGATGAAAAGAACAGTCCAGATAGATAAAACAGAAAATAATTTATGTAAAACCCAAACGACACCAGCAGCTTTGAAAGTATTTTTTGGAGAATGAGCAAAGACTAAACCTCTCATTTTAGCTTGTTTAACAGGCAATTGTTTTAAAAGAGCGTCAATTCTTGGTTTCAAAAATCCGACGGTGTTAGGGCATTCCTTGATACCGTATTTAGTAACTAACCCTTGACCCAAGAATAATTTTGTTAAGAATTCTACGGATCCAGATATGAAAAATACTGTATAAAACAATCTTAAAAAGAAAGTGATGATGTTAACTTTCTTTAAGACTAATAGAGACACTAGAGCACCTCCTAAAATTTTACCAGAATTAATTGGATTTTTCCATAATAACAAATCACAAACTGGAGAATCGGAAGTATGTGGTTTAGAGATTGGAGCGGTGGCTTGAGGAGCAGTGGTGTGAGGAACAGCAGGAGCAGAAGACATGTTGGATGAGGTGCTGGTAGTAGTTGCGAATTCTTTATCCATTGACTATTTTGTGATGGCGCAAGATTAAAGTGTCAATGGATCTACGATTGTTCTTGTGAAATCAAGCTACTTATATATCGATGGATGCCGCGCAAAACAAGAAACGGGGTGAAACTCGGACGCGACGGATCACGAAAAACACGTCAAGTAGAAAAAAAAAAAGGTCTGAGTAAGCCGGGTAGAACACTTTGTCAGTCGAATATGACAAATCCAAGATAGAAAATTTAAAATGATTTTTTTTTTAAAAAAAAATAAACAAACAAACAAAAAAAGAGAAGCTTGATAAGATTAGAGTTACAAACTGATTTTGTAGTTGTATTAGATAATCGATTTGTTACCATCAGAAGTGAATGAATGAGTATATATATACTTATTTTTCTTTGAAAATACACTTGCATGACAAAGGTTCAGACGACGTTTGATTTTTTTTTTAAAAAAAAAAAAAAAAAACTAAATAAAAGGTAGGAGAAATCAATAGCGTTGTTCCTACTAGTATACGTTGTTGCCGTGACAAACACGTTGAATTTACGTGGGGTTAGTGAACACTTTGCCTTTGCTCAAGGCAGAGCCGATTCGTTTTGCGTTATATACTTAGCACTGTTGAATAATTGTTTTTTTTTATTTTTATTTTTTGTATTGTCCAGTATAGAAAACTGACCTAAATATGCGTAAGCGTAGGGTTAGCCGCTGGGCCATTGCAACAGGTTATGAGCCCTGCCCCGCATGCTCAACGGCGAATGCCTCGGGATCATGATTGCGTATTTCCGAGGGAACTCAAGATGCAGTAGAAAAAAAAAGACAAAAAGAGTCATTCCCAAGTGATGAGATAAAAAGTATAAAAGACACACAGCACAAGCACAAGCACAAGCACAATACAACTCAACACGACGATACCACAATGCGTTTAATAAGAACAATACACAGCTGCCCACCGAGGTATGCACAGAATTTGATCGAAAAGATCGTCCAACGGTACAGTGTTGATGGGTTGGAAAAACCAGATGTGGAGTTGCACAGTGGGGATTATATCAATTTGAAACCCAGTTATTGTATGTCGCACGACAACACATGGCCCATAGCGTTGAAGTTTCTACAATTGCAAAGCGAGAAATTGTATGACGCGAATCAGATTGTTAATACGATTGACCACGATGTTCAAAACAAGTCGGAAGCGAACTTGCAAAAATACGACAACATGCGGAAATTGGCTGGGCGGTTAGGCAGTCATTTCTATCCTGCAGGAAGAGGAATTGGCCATCAGATTATGATAGAAGAAGGGTTTGCGTTCCCGTACCGGTTGGCGGTGGCCAGTGATTCACATTCTCCGATTTACGGCGGGGTGGGGTGTTTAGGGGTGTCTGTTGTGAGGTCTGATGCTGCTTGTATATGGGCTACGGGGAGGACATGGTGGAGAATACCTCCAGTGGCCAAAGTGGAATTGAAAGGCCAGTTGCCGCGGGGACTTAGTGGGAAAGATGTGATCATAGCGTTGTGTGGTATTTTCAAGAAGGATGAAGTGTTGAACCATGCGATCGAGTTCACCGGAGAAGGTGTGGGGAGTTTGAGCATAGATGATCGATTGAGTATTGCCAACATGTGTACTGAATGGGGGGCGTTGGCCGGGTTGTTTCCTGTGGATAGGCGCACGGTGGAATACTACCGGGGCCGATTGGGAGATGTGGAGGCAAGCCACCCTCGAATCAACAAAGAGAGTGTGAGTCAAGTTGAGTCTCGAATGGCGACGATGGTGGGTGATGTGGATGCAAGTTACAACAAGACATTGCAGATTGATTTATCGCGATTGACACATTACGTTGCCGGGCCGAATTCTGTCAAAGTGATGGAATGTGCCGATAAGTTGTCGCGCCAAGAAATCGCTGTGAACAAGGCGTATCTGATCTCATGCACGAATAGTCGATTATCCGATTTGCAGAATGCAGCTGAGGTGTTCAAACGATCCGGCCGCCAAGTTGCTTCTGGTGTACAATTCTATCTTGCAGCAGCGTCGTCTATTGTACAAAGACAGGCTGAATTGGATGGTAGTTGGAAAGTCTTGGTAGATGCAGGAGCCATTGTGTTACCATCTGGCTGTGGACCATGTATTGGTCTTGGGATGGGGTTGTTGAAAGAAGGAGAGGTTGGAGTTAGTAGTAGCAACCGTAATTTCAAAGGACGTATGGGTGATGTGAAGGCCCGAGCATATTTGAGTTCGCCGGCGGTAGTTGCGGCCAGTGCTATTCTGGGGAAGATCGGGACACCAGAGGAGGTTTTTGGGGAGCCAAGAGAGATTTCCGGCGATCTTTCCGGCGATCTTTCCGCGGAATGTGTGGAGAATGCAAAGTCCGGGATGCCACCGCAACCGAAAATGCCGCCACAAGGAGAAGTCATCGAAGGGTTCCCAGAACGTATACAAGGCAGGATTGTGTTCTGCAACAATGACAATATCAACACTGACGGGATCTACCCGGGCAAGTATACGTACAACGAGAACATCACACGCCAAGAGATGGGCGAGATAGTCATGGAGAATTACGATACCGAGTTCACCAAGATAGCACAGGCTGGCGACATTCTGGTTTCTGGGTACAATTTTGGCAGTGGGTCTTCACGGGAACAAGCTGCCGTGGCTCTGTTGGCCAAGGGGATTCCACTGGTGGTTGCTGGCTCGTTTTCCAATATTTTCTGCAGAAACGCCATTAACAATGTCTTGTTGACGCTGGATGTGCCTGAGCTGGTGGAATATTTGAAGGAGAAATACAAGGGCGATGCGAGGTTGACGATCCGTAGTGATCTGAAGCTTACGTGGGATATTCGCGACGGAGTGGTCGATATAAGCGAGAATGACAAGGTAGTGTTCAGCAAGAAGGTGAATGCACTGGGTCGGATAGTGCAAGAGATTGCCGTGCAGGGTGGATTGGAAGGCTGGATCCGTAACGAGATAGCGAGGTAGGGTAGGGGAGGGGAGTGTGTAGGGGAGTGTGGTGTGTATAGTGTGGTGTGTATAGTGTAGTGTAGTGTAGTGTAGTGTATAGTGTATAGTGTAGTGTACTGTCCTGTAGTATTGTATAGTCGTAATGTCACCACACCACCCTGCCTGCTCTGCCTGCTCTGCCTGCTCTGCCTGCTCTGCCCGCTCTGCCCGCTCTGCACTACTGCACTACTGCACCCACTGACACCACATTGCTCTGCACCCAGATCAGCCCTGCCATTTGCCACAGAGCCACTCCGGCTAAGACCGAGCTCTCCGAGAGGCCCCGGATCTGCAGGCACGGCGCGCCGGCCGAGATATCCGGGCCTGCAGGCGAGGTATATAAAGAGGAGCACACCGGGAACACAGAGAAAGCAAGGTCCAGGACACAGGCCAAGGTCCAGTTGCTGCGTTTATGCAAGAGGTGTAGGACAGTCGTCTGCTGGGTTTGGGGGTTTTCGGATTGGCCAAACGGGACGGCTGGCATGGTCTGGGTGAAATAGACCCCGCTGTGTTGCCGCCGAGACTGCGGGTGTCACGTGGTGTGCGTGGGTGCGGTTTGTCGGTTGTTTGTCGGTTGTTTCCCGCCTGCTTCTCGTCTGCTTCTCGCCTGTTTCCCCCTGCTTCCCCCTGCTTCCCGCCTGCTTCCCGCTGGTTTCCCGCGGCCGCGGTGTCCCGTCTGTTTTTCCGTGCGCCCCGCCGCCCGCACTTGCCGGTCCGGAGATGCCCGCCTTACTAACACACGCCTTTTCTCGCCCAAGGGCCTAGGGCCCGCCGCACCGTCTCCCGTCTGCGTCGTTTGTCACTCGTTCCAACGGGCTTCGTATTGCGGTTGCTTTTTTGCAGTGTGGTGTGCTGTGCGCTTCGCCTTGCTCTGCACATTACTCACTTTACACATCATCATTGGGCCACGCCGTGATTCCAGTGTGCTTCTGTTGTGCTTCTGTTGTGCTTCGTCGTGCTTTGTCGTGCTTTGTCGTGCTTCGACTTGCCTCGCTCGTGGTTGTTCTATCCTTGGTGCTTGTATAAAAGATACTATAAACCAATACTCCACCCCAATATCCTATGTCGCCAGGCTCTATTGCACCCGGCTCCATTGCACCAAGCTCCATTGCACCAAGCTCCATTGCACCAAGCTCCATTGCACCAAGCTCTATTTCACCAAGCTCCATTGCACCAAGCTCTATTTCTCTCGCCCCACCCCACGTCATGACTCAAGAAAATATACTCATCGGTAGCAGAAGATCGAAGTTGGCCATCTACCAATCGAACCAGGTCAAAGCACTCATAGAAGCTCATTTCCCGCAGTACAACTGTGTTGTGATCACCCATCAGACCCTTGGTGATCAGAAGCAGATGAAACCGCTCTATTCGTTTGGTGGGAAATCCCTGTGGACCAAAGAGCTGGAAGACTTGTTGTACACCCCAGATAAATCGTCCAGACTCGATTTGATTGTCCATTCTTTGAAAGACATGCCCACTCAAATCCCCACAGGCTTCGAGCTTGCAGGCATCACCAATAGAGTAGACCCTTCCGACTGTTTGATAATGGCCAAGGGGTCCCCGTACCGTACTTTGGCCGATTTGCCGGATGGCGCCGTCGTCGGCACTTCCAGTGTCCGTAGATCAGCTCAACTAAAGAAACTATATCCCAAACTACAATATATCAGTGTCAGAGGTAACATCCACACAAGATTGAGGAAACTAGACGACCCAGATACTCCCTTCCAATGTATCATCCTTGCCACTGCAGGTCTCATCAGAATGAACCTCCATCACCGTATCACACAACGTTTCGATTCAAACACAATGTACCATGCAGTCGGACAAGGTGCTCTGGGCATAGAAATCCGTAAAGGCGACACCAAGATACAAAACATCATACAATCCATTTCAGATTGGCAGACTGCCGTCTGTTGCACTGCAGAAAGATCTCTGATGAGCGGCTTGGAAGCAGGCTGCTCCGTGCCCCTCGGTGTCAACACTAACTACGACTTGACTACAAAGCTTTTGACCTTGGAAGGCTGTGTGATAGATATCGATGGGACAGGCCAAATCATCTGTCGTGTGGAAACCTATATAGAAACCTTGCACGACGCAAGAGCATGTGGCCAACTGTTGTGTGATAAAATGATTGCCAATGGTGCAAGAGAGTTGCTCGACTGTATCGACGAACAATTGAACGAGGCAAACGCAACCTCAAGCGAATCCACCACATCCTCCATCAAAGACGAACATTTAAACCAACATTTGGATACCGACCCTTTGAATGAAAAAATAGCCATACCTACTACAAGTAAAGTAAGTAGTTGAGGGTTTTTTCTGTATATACGGGGGACGCCCCGCCCCCTCCCCATCTTGCACAACTTATGATTTATTATTATCCATACCCCCTTCGTGTGTGTGTGTGTGTGTGGCTTATTTAATGACTTATTTATTTATTTATTTATTTATTTATTTATTTCAAATACGCACAGTATAAAATTGGTTCATCTTTTTTGTTTCCGGGGATCCCCCAACTTAATCTATTAAAAGATTTATTTGAGGGGGCGTTAACATCAACCCGAAAACTTGTACTACTTTAAAACAGCTTTGAAAAAAATAAAAAATAAAAAATAAATAAATAAATAAATAAGTAAATTCTCAACGCTTAGCATACCAACAGTTTCGACATTAATCGAGAGTCTCTTAGTGTCAAACTCAGCAAACCAAACTCACTCAATCAAATGTCCTCAGATAAATCAATCGTCGCCTCCTTCAAACTGGTCAAAGGCCCCATCTACTCCCATTGTTTCAATGCTGACCGCACTATCTTGGCAATCACCAGTGACACCAATTGTTTGGTGTATCGTATGAACGGTACCAAAAAACCAATCTTACACGCCACTTTAAATAACCATGACAAAACCGTCACGGCCGTCGACATTTCCATTCATGGTCGTATTGTCACTTGTTCACAAGATAGAAATGCCTACGTTTGGGAACCATTGAGCAACGGTACTTATAAACCCACTTTGGTTCTGTTACGTATCAATAGAGCTGCCACTTGTGTCTCTTGGGCTCCAAACGGTTACAAATTCGCTGTTGGTTCCAGTGCAAGAATCATCGCTGTTTGTTATTACGAACAAGAAAACAATTGGTGGGTTTCCAAACATATCAAAAAACCCATCAAATCCACTGTCAATTGTGTGGCTTGGCATGACAACGGTATCATCTTGGCCGCTGGTGGGACCGATGGTGTTGCCAGAGTCTTCTCCGGATTCATTAAAGGCTTGGATTCCAAAGATGCTGTTGTCAATTCTCCATGGGGTGCAAAATTCCCATTCGGTTTCTTATTGAAGGAATTTTATGAAGGCTCCTATATTAATGACATTAAATGGAGATGTAACTTGGAACAATTGGCCTTTGTCACTCATGATGGTGCTTTGAACGTTGTTGATTCTCAAAATTATTATGCTCAAGTCGATTCTCCAGAAGGTTTGCCATACAGAGCTTTGACATGGATCAATGACTCTAGTATCTTGACTGCAGGTTATAATTGTCATCCAGTTTTATTCAAATTCAACGGTTCCAATTGGGCTTTTGCTAAAAATTTCGATAAAGTGGCAAACACTGCAAGTGTTGGTGCTTCAAAAAAAGCTGGTCCACCTGTAGTACCACAAAAGCCTAAATCTTTTAACACTAATGATGATAATGATGAAGAGCCTCAATCCTTTGGTATTTCTGCCTTGAAGAAGTTCAAAGAATTGGATTTGAAAGGTACTGTTACCACCAACAAGGTTGAAAAAGGTGCACATGATAACGCAATCTCTGAATTGGCCGTCTTTTATGAAAGTAATGGCAACGTCACTCAAGTGTCTTCATGTGGGTTAGATGGTGAAATTGTGATTTATTCTATTTAACTAAATTAATAAATGCTACTTGTTTGCATTGTAGTAAAATAAAATACATTATATATACACACACACACACACACACACACATATATATATATATATATATATATATATATATACAATCATTCTATAAATAATAAAAAAATTTTTTTGATCTAATATACTATTATTCTTAATATGATAAGGAATGCCCCTCTTTTATGAATATAAAGTTGTAATTGTTTTTTTTTGCTATTTAATCTCTTTTATCGCTACTATCTTCACTAGTCTTGTTGAGATAATTATTTTCATACGTTTGTAAAACTGAATACACACTACTTTTCAGAAGGGTGCCCACTAGATTTAATTTCATCTCAATTTGTCTCATCTGTAAATTAAGATTAGCAATATCATTATTTTTATAAAGATTAGTATTTGTAGGTTGTTCACCCGCATCGACTATTATATCCTTATTACTTTGTGTGTTTTCTGATGTTATTTCTTCTAAAGACTTATCTATCGATTGCAGAATCTTCAGTAATCTGCTATATTTTGCAAGGATTTCGTATTGTAATGAAGACATATCTTCCATTTTTGGTTTGCTTTTTATTGTTTGATTAATTTAAAAAGAAAAATAAAAAATAAAAAATAAAAAATAAAAAATAAAAATATTACTATCACTATATATCACATCAACCCAATCATAACTAAAAGAATTGTAATCAATTTAAATTTCTTTCTCTTCTTATATTTTCATTATTATTATACATAATATTGATTTTTCTTGATTTTTCAACAATTAGCGAAAACCGATTTCCATTTGATATTTCTAAAGTTTTAAAATAATAAAGATTTTTTTTAAAAAAAAAAACAAAAAAAAAAATAATAATATAAAACACAATATATTAAAAGGTAATCGACACTCAAGAGTTTCGTAGAAAGATTATTGTTATTACTATTATTATTGTTTATTTTTTTTTATTATAGACCAAGAAAAATACAACTCATCTCTGAATGTCTAATCAACAAACTTCCTACACTTTATGGTCTCCTCAGGATACCGTCCAAGATGTTGCAGAATCATTAGGTATTGATAATGTTCCTGAAGATGTCTTAAAAGCCTTAGCTATGGATGTTGAATATCGTATTTTAGAAATCATTGAGCAAGCTGCCAAATTTAAAAGACATGCAAAGAGAAACGTATTAAGTACTAATGACATTGCCAAATCTCTAACTGTATTAAATGTCGAACCTTTATATGGATACCATAATCATCAAGTATTGAATGGCCATTCTAACCAAAGCTCCATTGGATTTACCCGTTGTCAAGTACCAGGGGCACCAGACCGTCCTGTATATTTCATATCTGGTGATGAAGAAGCTGATTTAGAAAAGTTATTACAACAGCCACTCCCGCCAATTCCAAGATTACCAACTTTCTCAGCTCATTGGTTAGCCGTTGAAGGTGTTCAACCTGCAATCCCACAAAACCCTCGTTTGCAGGAAATTCGTATGGCTCAACCTCCAGCAATTCGTGGGGCTATAGTGACCGCATTAAATGATAATTCTATTCATGCAGAAGGTGATAATGGTACGGGTTCTGGTACTGGAAGCACAAACAACGTTCTAGATGGTCCTGATTCGTCAACAATAGCTGGCGCTAATAATTCAATTAATGGCTTATCTAATCCAAATATACAATCTTCAAGACCTAGAGTTACATCGAGAGTAAAACCTGGTTCCCATTCAAATACTCAATTAAAACCATTAGTACGTCATGTTTTATCTCGTGAACTGCAATTGTATTTCGATAAAGTCGTTGAAGCTTTAACTTCATCTTCTTCATCCCCAGATTCATCTCATTTGAGATCTGCTGCACTTACTTCTTTGCGTACTGATAGTGGTCTACATCAATTAGTCCCATACTTTATTCAATTTATTGCAGAACAAATTACTCATCATTTAAATGATTTAGATCTTTTAACATCTATCTTAGAAATGATTTATTCATTACTGAGCAATGAATCTATATTTTTAGATCCATACATCCATTCATTAATGCCATCTATTTTAACACTTTTATTAGCAAAGAAATTAGGCACACCTCCCAATAATCTACCGAAATTAACTTCAAATAATAATAATAATAATAATATTAATAATAATATTAATAATAATAATAATACAGATAAATCAGATGTGTCATCGTCTTCAACAAAGAATGAAAATAAAGATAAAGATAATGACATAGAAATGAAAGATACTGATACTACTACCACTAATCCACAAGAAGATGACTTAAAGGGATATTTGGAAAAGACAAACGCCTTACGTGATTTTGCTGCTTCAATGTTAGATTATGTATTAAAGAAATTTCCACAAATTTATAAATCGTTGAAACCTCGTGTAGCAAGAACGCTATTGAAAACTTTTTTGGATTTAAATCATGTATTTGGAACTTATTATGGTTGCCTGAGGGGTATTGCAGTTTTGGGAAATGAAACTATAAGATTTTTCTTGGGCAATTTAAATAATTGGTCAAATTTGGTATTAAACGATAATAAATTTACTGAGTTGGAAGAAAGATATTTGATTGATTGTATATTAGATATTCTAGTATTGTTAAAATGTGATTTACCAATGGTTTATAAAGGAAAAGAAGAGGAAGTCACTGATGAAGAAAGGACAAACTTGGAAAGCAGATGTGGATTAACTATTTCTAAGGAAGTATTGAAACGTGACGATAAAAAGGAATTAATTTGTGCCATCTTCTTTGGAGAATAATACCAAGTAAAGATAATAAGGTAATGCAAGAACTTGAAGAAAGAAACTAAATAAATGATAATAATTTTGGTTAAATTAATGATGCGAAGTATGTGATTATATATGTGTGTGTGTATTTATTTATAAATATTTTAAACATGTAATATAACTTGTTTTTTTTATTTATTTATTTATTTATTTCTTTGTTTCTGTCTTATATCAAAATTTGATCTGTATTTTACATGAATATGGGTATGACTAATATTGTTGGATAGGTACAGTTTAATACCATCCAAATGCAGTGGATTTAGGAGAAAGAAAGTTTTATCAATATCATTAAGGGCCAAATAACCTTCTACGAACTTTTTTCTTCTTATCTTCAGGCGAAGTTACTCCATGTGTAGTTAGTAAAGGTGAAATAATAACGTTTTCTAAAAATGCTCTCTTTCTAGTAGAAGTAGTAGTTGTCTTTAAGTTTACAGCAGGTGTAGCAAGAACTTGAATATCAGATTCGTGATCCTTAGTTGGAGTACCAAGATCTGTTGATTGTTGAGCTGATAATATTGACGTGTTTTTCATTTTACCAACTCTTTTAAAGGAATGTTGTTGGAATATATTTTTATTCCCAACATTGTTTTTGTTCCTATTTGAAATAGTACTAGAGTTCATAGATAGTTCAGATACAGAAAGTTGCCTCTTTTGTAGAATTGATAAATCTGAGTTTGTTCTCAGATTGTTTGTTAGCTTTCTTGAAGAGGAATGACTTGAAGAAGTTTCTAATAATTCATTCAAAGTAGATTTTGTTCTATTATTTAAATTCTCCATTGTTAATGTACCTGCTGTTGTAGAAGAGAGGGCAGGATTATGCAATGAATATCTTTTTCTGGAACCTGATTGGGTGGATGAAGTCTTCCCACTTATAATACTATCTGAAACTGTATCATTATGCTCAATTACAACATCAGAATGATACTTATTGGTTTGTACTTTTTGTATTTCCTTTTTCGGTCTTTTCTGCATTAAATTTACACCTTTAATCTTTTTGATAATGAACTTGACAGCATTTGGTAATTTTTTACCATAGTAAGGAATAATAACATATTTAATATAGCCAATTGATGAAGTCTCCTTATTGTGATTCATTAAATTGTATTTATTTTCGATAAGTTTATCTTGAATATCTTCTTTATCAATTTGGCTTGTAAAAATTGATAATATAACGTCTAAGATAGATAGTTTATCTAGATATAAATCCAGTTGCTCACAATAATCCAATGACAAATTCTTGTCATTAGTTGATCCTTTAACTGGTAGTGATAGATTATGTACTTTTTTCTTCGATTTAATTTTTTGCCTTCTCCCCAGAAATCTAGTATCTTTTCTAGTAATATTAATTGATCTTTTCTTCAAATTTTTTTTATATCGTTTGTCAAAATCTTCAAAGTTTTTATCTATTTTTGAAATATCAATTAACTCTAATAATAGAATAATTTGTAGTTTAATTTCCCTAGCTTTTATAATCGTAATAAAATCATTTATCCTTGCTTGTGATAATTCATCTGAATTTTTTGATATTTGTAATTTAGATAATGCAATGGTTAGTGGTTCTTTTGAAAATTCATTTTTTTCCCATGAAGTTATAATATTATCGGGACGATCATCGAAATTAGGTTTATTTAAACATTGCTCGTTTAATATTGAATTGATTATGGTTGAATCTTTAGCAGTTGAAAGGCACATGTTTTTAAATCTAATCATATTGCTTTTAACAAAATATGCTAATTGAATATTTGTCCAAAATAAAGTTTCATAGTATTTACTTTTGAAATATGAAGAAGGATCTTTATATTTTTGAACTTGAGAATTGGTACTGACGGGACAATCTGGTGGAGTCATATCAATTGTTGATTCAATATAATCTTTTTTTTTCAATTTTGAAATTGACTTAGATGTCTCTTGCCAAATTGCAAGTAATTTTTTTGGATCTTCAAGTTTAGAGTAATCAATAATTTCAATTGGTGCATTGTTTTTTGATAATTTTTCTTTATAATTTTGGCAATCTATTGTTGATTCATTTAATGAAATATTCCATACAAGCCAAAGATCATTAGTATATCGCTCTACTAGTTTATACTGGTTAAGCATTTTATTATCTAAGGATAATGACTTCAGAATTAACTTATCATTATTTGGACAATTTATATTGTGAAGTTTTAAAGAGGAACAAAGCGAGGCAGTTTCGATAATGTTAAAATCTGAAGATGTTTTAGAAACATGGAGGTTTGTTTGTGTATCAAGAATGGCGACCAATTCACATTCTTCCATGATTTTGATACACTGATTTTTTTTTGTTTTTTTTCAATGTCTTTATAATTTGGGAGATATTAATTTCTTGTTTTTAGAATTTCTGTTATACTAAAAGATCATGTTATTATCGGGAATGTTAAAAATCAAATAAATCGATGATATATTAAAAATAATTGAATATATAAAGGTCAGAAGGATTAAGTGAAATCAATGATAGCAAAAGAAAGTATAGATTTAAATAATAAACAAGAGAAGGAAGATGTTCTTACGAATGAGGAAGACGATTATAATGAGGAGGAAGATGAAGATTTTGATCCATCCAAAAAGGAGCTAATCAATAATGAGCCTAGTGAGGAAGAGAATGATGAATATGTCTCATCAGAGGACGAAAAGACAAATGTTGATTATTCTAATATTACTAGTGATGTTGGAGGATTTATTAAAACCAGAAAGGCGAGACAACTTGAAGAAGAGAATAGAAAAAAACATAAATACGAATCATTAGATGTCTCAACAATATCAGATAACGCCAACTCTATATGGGAAGAATTAAAAAAAGATGCTAATAATCGTTTACAGAACAGTCTAAGTAACAATAGCAAGTCAGTGATTGCAGACCCAAATTCTACAGATATCGGTCAAGACACGAATGACGAATTGAATGAAGAATTAATATGGATTGAAAGATCGTACAAATTCGCCGGGGAAATGATACATGAAAGGAAGCAAGTGCCAAGATCTAGTGCTGCAGCTCAGGAATATTTAAATAATTTAAAATTTGATTCCAATAAGACTCCTAATGAAAAAGTGGCAACTCCCTCAGTAAAAGTTAATGAAGCAAAACCTACTGAAGTTGAGAAACAATTAAGAAGGCCATTAAAGAGACCTTCAATCTTAGAGCAGATTATCTCTGGGACATTGAAACCTAAATTAACTACATTAGAGAAATCTCAAATGGACTGGGCTACATATGTCGATAAAGAAGGCATCAATGATGAATTAACGTTACATAATAAAGATGGGTATTTGGCAAAACAAGATTTCTTAAATAGAGTGGAAATGAATGAAGATGAAAAGTACAAGGCCTTTAGACAGAAGCAATTGGCATTAGAACTGCAGGAACAAAAAAAGTAAAAAGAACATGTGTTTATTTATATATATATATGTTTATGAACCGTATTTTAAGGAACATACTGATAACGTTATCGATTCTAGAATTTTACAGTGAAAATTCCGTTGATAAAGAACAATGTTAGCAGAGCACCAGAAATTGAATAAGTTAAAGAACAATAAGAACAAATTTCAGCAATTCGTCATGATACTTATTCTTGTTGTTTCATTTATGGAAATGGTTGTTATATCTATTGTTGTTGTTTTTACCTAATTAGATACAGTCTAATCTATAAGTGTATATCATTACGTAACATTATATAATATCGAATACAACTAAAGGTTCAACAATTAATCATTACAATCAATAATGGAAGATAGCAGTAAGATGAGTGAAGGAGTATAATGTATTAGATTTTGTTGGTGTTAAGTGTTAGGTGAATTTGTACTACTGCAATGAAGGTTTAATAAATTGATTAGTAATAATAAAGGCAAAAAAAAAAAAGAAAAAACAAAAAAAAAAGAAACACAAAGTGATAATAATAGTTAATACATTAGATTTCATAAAATAAAAAGAAAAGGTGGAACTGTTATAGATAATTAACTATAATGGTGAATTAGTAGAGCCACCGAGAAGTAAATATTTTAAAATATCACTCAAACTCAACACACCAAGCAATTTATAGTTGTCATCTACAACAAAGAATCTGTGCACACTTGCTCTTCTAACAGTGTTCATGATATTGGATAACTTATCATTTGGCGTACATGTGCAAACACCTTCGAAATTTTCACTTCTTCTTAATAAAGTTTCACCAACACTTAACGAAAGATCGTTGTAGATACCACCTTTAATTAGTCCCAAAACATCAACAGCTTCATAAACATTAATTAAAACACCATTTTCATCAACAATAGGAATTGATGATAGTTTTTCTTGAGTTAAGCAATCAATGACATCAATTACAGGTGTTGTCATTTGGCAACTATGAATATTATCTGTAGATATTATACCTAGTTCTGATATAGGGATTTGTAATAAATGAGTTTCTCTACAATTCAAGGCAATAAATTTTAAAATACGATACTGAGTTAAAACACTTACCACGATTTCTCTATTGGTACCTTCATCTTGATCGATTAGAGGGATTCTACCACTTCTTGATTCTAACATTTTCAAACATGCATCAAATAGAGGTTTTGATGGATGAATGGATATCGTATCCATTGATGGTGCCCCAATAGTTCTTTCTAATTCTTCTAATCCACCAAGAGTCATTGTATCAACTATTTCTAATCTATCGGGATTTGAGAAATAATATTTAATTATATTGATGAAGTCACCAGTAGTTAATAACCCAGCAAATTTAGATGTTTTGGCATCCCATAACGGAGCCGAAACGATATTATGTTGTAGTAATAAGTTTAATGCACGTTTAACAGATAGTGTAGTGTCGAAGACCACTAACTTAAAAGAAACCGGTAGCATGTCATATGAAGTTTTAGATCCTAGCATTCGTCTAATTGCTGCTAGACCAACATTTTGATTTTCTATCAAAGCCTTAATTTCTTCTTCGTTTTGGTAATTCATTTTGCTATTGATATCTGATCAATAGTTCTTTTGTGTACGTTTTTTTTTTGGATATCTGTAAGGGAAAAGAGGGGAAAGACTAAGATTTCAATTCTCTTCTGATGTTATGTTAAGGAATATGATCACTGGTTATATTCTTAATACTAATATTTAAATCACAGTTCTGTCCTTCTTATTATTCAAGTTTAAGATCGTTTGTCTTGGGGGAGAACTGGCTTTTTATCCATTAATTTATTTGACAAACTAAAATTCCAAAATCTCAATTGATTACTCTTATTGTTCACCGCCAATATTTTAGAATTTCCAAATTCCAAAACATCACGTGAACTCCAAAAAAAAAAAAAAAAAAAAAGAAAAAGAATTTTAGAAATTTTTTAGAAATGAAAACTATAAAAGCCGGCGATTTGGTAATGATGAGCTATAACAAAAATTCCTTTGAACGATTCTTGATAATTTTTTTTTCTTGTTTATTTTTTAAAAAAACCAAATCTCTTTGCCTTTTGGCTTAGATCAAGTGTAGTATCTGTTCTTTTCAGTGTAACAACTGAAATGACCTCAAAGAGGCTCATTACCTTATTTTTGTTACAACACATTTTTTGGAAACAATCAGTTGCCATTTGTACTGTTATTCAGATGGATTCATTGATAGGGGAGATAAATATTTTGTTTTCTTTTCGGAGGATTTAAATCGTTTTTTTCTCATTAATGTTTTCAGACCAATGCTGGGCAGGTGGCAGGTGAGGAGAGGTCTTTATATTTATGGTTTTCGGGTCAGCAATGGCTTTATAGTTTCGTTGGATTGTTTGTTATAGTTAGAATTTTTTTTGATTAGACCTTTGTGATCTTTCGGTTTTTAGCCCCATTTGAGATTGTTGGTTGAGGATTCTGATGATGTTAAGGGATGGAATTTTTGAATTGGATAGTGATATCTAATTTTAGATTGAAAACTATTTTGCGATGTATTTATGGTTTGCTTGAAGCCAGCTTCGGCTGTGTAGATCGCCGTAATAGATCAGGCTTGCTTGATCCCCACATTTATTATTTCAAAATTGTTTTCTTTTTTGAATTTCATTACTATTCGGTTTGGTGAGGAAATCCTGTTTGAGATATTATTGGTATCTTTGATCATGCTCTTTTGGAGTGATTCCTTTGGATGAGGGTACACTTTTCTACTCTGTCTGTGAGGTTGCCTAGGACATCGGGAATTATTTTTACTGTTTCAACTTTTCTTCGTGCTTGAGAGCCATGGTATCTAGGTTAGAAGTGTCGCGATCCTTACACTTCAAGAGGTTATAGGGTCTTATGGTTCTATAATCTTGGGTTAATCTTTCGAGTTTAGCCTATATTTTTGTCGCTTGATGCATCTCTAGTCTCCCCATCGTCTACTCTTTTTCTTTTTTGGATTACTTTTGAATGAGTTCATTCAGTGTCTCAAAAAGGAAAAAAAGAAAAATTAAGTGTTATATTTTATTTTGTATTTCTCTCTAACAAAACCCTTTTTGGTAAAATTGTTATATTTTTTGTTTTATATATATGAGTGTTATATATGGTTGGTACTTATGTAAATGGGAATACCAATAATGCAAATATTTAATGTTATGAAGAATGAATGAAGTTACGTAATAAAAAGAAAGATTCTTTAACTGTTTATCTAATAATATATTCGTTTATATTGTTGGCGGTTCGATTGTTAGAATTTTCATCGATAATATTATCATCAGTTTCTGAATCATCGTCGTCATTTTGGTAATCATAATTATAATTTTCGTCCAAGTTAGCTCCACCTCTTGGTCTTCTCAATTTAAAAGAGCTATTATGGTTATTAATTAAACTTAGCATTTCGTCACTAATTATACCTTTTGATCGTTTCTTGAATCTTTTCTTTGAATCAAATACTCTAAAAAATTTCAAATTTTCATCACCACCAACAGTAGCTAAAGTTGTGCCGTCTGGTGACAATTGTGAGCAGTTAATTCTTGAGTCATGAGCGTTTTCAATTTCTGCAACTTTAAATTTTGTATCATAATTGAATATTGAAATTGAGTTACTTGGGCTACCACCTGTAGCAATGATTTCTTTATTAAATGATGATGATGAATTAGCAGAATTTAAAGTTTTTGAATAACTTTGGCCCCAATGTAATGAACTAACTTGAGATCCCGTCTGAATGGTTCCAACTCTTGCACCATTTGTGGTATTCCAAAAATTAATCGATTTATCATATTGGCCACCTCCTGTCGCTAATAAATTTGGTATATATGGACACCAGCTTAAAGCCTTAACAGCAGCATTATGATTTCTTTTAATAAATTGTGGTAAAGAAGTTCTTGTATCCCAAATCATGACAGTATTGTCATTACCTCCAGAAGCCAATTGTAATCCATCTGATTTGTAAGATAGACCACAAACTTCACCTTTATGATTATCCCAAGTGGAAACAATGTGATTTTTAATTCTAACATCATTAATTTGAATTTCTCCACTCTTGGATCCAGTAGCAATTAAAGTTTCAAGCCACGATTGTGATCCAATTCTAACATTTAAATGGGATTTCATTGTTCTAACCAACGACATAGAATCAATATCCCAAATCTCTAAAGTTCCATCATTTTTACCAATGGAAATATGGCAATCATCATCAGACCAAACAATACTTGTTATTAAAATATTGTTGAAATCAACAAGCATTGATACATCCCCAGTATTACCATCCCAAAGATATAATGCAGTTTCTAGTGCAATAGCTAGAATATTTTTGGATGACCAACTTAGAAGATTTAAATAAAAGTCATCCTGGAAGCCTGGAGCGTCTAAGATTCTTTCAGGTGTTGAATTAATTTTTCTAATCTTTAATAGATCTTGTGTGAATTTCAATTGGTTTTGGTTGTATGTATTGTAGTTGTAGTGAGTTCTTTTTTTTAGATTGTAAGTTTGAGAACTATTATTATTACTATTTAGTTTTAAAGGTGGTTCTTTCATATACTGCAATACTCGTTGGTTCATTGAAAGGCCACAGGCTTCTGCCACTGTTTGTTTAAAGACTAATTTTGTCTGAGCTCTTAGATGAGCTGTTGGTGATGCATTTGGAGAAGGTAATTTATCTTCCAATGTTTGTGGATCAATTTTATTCTGATCCCTATTTTGAATTGTGGGGAAAAACCTGTCAATAATTTTTTTATTTTCATTATTATTAGCATTATTGTTTGAATCTTCATTATTATCTTGACTCGGTTCATCCTTATTTGATGTGGAGACAGTTTGCATTAAAGAGGCTGTAGAAGTTGGTGCTGCTGATGAATTGGAATCTATTGGTTTTATGGTTGTGTTAGTAGTAATATGCGAAGATGAATATGAAAGGGAAGGTTTGGTCGTTATAGTTGGTATGTTATTACTTGAATTAGAACTTAGAAAGGAATGGCTCGGAAGTTCATCCTTAAAGAATGAGGAATTTCTCCTTAGTAAAGGTGGGGCTGGTAAGGAGATTTTTGGCCTTGTGAGTAAAATTTTTGAATTATCTAATTTAGTATTATTTGAACTATGAATATTTTGCTTGATTGGTGAAGATGGCACATAAGTTTGTTGATGATTGCTATATGATTTATAATTTGGAATTGAATTTTTGTTCATTGAGATATAGTTTGTCAATGATTGAGTTCGAATTAAAGAGGGTTTACCATTCTTCATAATTTTACCATTCAAAGTTGAATTTGAGTTAGACAGTGATGTTCTTTTCCAATCGCATGCTTGGATATTCAATTTAGTTGGGGAGGTTTGCGTTAATACATTTCTTGTACTAGTATTAGTATTTGTTTTATCTAGCATGGCTTAAGCTTGATGGTTGTTTAAATTGCAATAAAAACGAATGAATAAAATGCGTTCGTTAGTAAACACATATATATATATAATTTTTCTATATATATTACTCCTTATACGTAAAAATGAATGGATAAGAATTTTTAATAAGGATTCAATTGTTAACCACAATCAAACAAATTCTTTGATTTACAGGTTTTATTCAAATAAATTGGTAAAAAAAAATAATAATAATGATAATAATAATAATGATAATAATAATAATAATAAAAAAAAAGTGAATTGAATGATGGAAAATTAATAGAATATAGAAATATACCTTCTAATAACTATTCTGGTAATAAAGTAAATAGAGATTTGCTCTTTGCTAAACTCAATGGAAACGAACGTGAAATCTTATTCTGGGACACCTATTCTGACAATTCTTGTTCAGAAATTCTCTGGGAAACATAATTCACATCTTTCATTATTTGATCTTGGGCAACCTAAAGAATAAAACTAAAAATTACAACCTTAACTTCAAAGTTATTCTGGGAATTCTAGGTTTTTCCTGTACCTAAAATGGTGAATAATTTTACAAATTGGCATCGAAATTTGACAAATTTGTGACATTGAGAGTATGTGTTTACCTTTAACTTAAAATGGAAATCATATTAAATAAATCGCCTCAAATGGAAATTACCCAATTTGCAAAGTTTGTTTTTGTCCCGTGTTCGATTCTTCAACTAAGTATATATGTTAAAATAATAATATATATGCTAGGGTAAAACTAAACATTGAATATCACCTAAAAAAAAGATTATTTGAAAAAAATAGTATGTATGTTTATTAATTCAACAATTTAAAGTAGTATTTATTTAAAATTGTTTTAAAGTCCGATACCTTGTATATATTGTGAAATATGTAGATTATTCTTAGTAATATTTTGAGAAATTATACTAAAATAACAATTTTACAAAGGGGTGTAAAAGAACATTCAAAATGATTTATAGTTTAATACTATTTTTCAGTTTTAAGGAGTGATTCAAAAACGCTTCTGGAAATTTTAATTGTGTATTATTTTTTTTACTTATTGGGATTCTGAATTGCTAAACATTATTTTCAAATTAAGACAAACAGTATTTCTCCAAGGAAAGTTTATTTATTCAACATTTTTAAAAAGTATAGCTATATGAACAAAGTTTGAAAATACTATCTATATTATGAAGCCTAGTGTTAGTTAAAACTACTGGAATTTCAGAGAGTCTGACATTATTTAATAAGGATGTTTTTGATGTAATATTGGATTACTTCTTTTACATACTTTATGAGCATATATATCTATTCACAAAATATGATCTTACTAAAATAGTGTTTTTCGATATAAAAAAAACACATTTTAAACAATAAGTTACGTGATAAAAAGTCTTACCACTTAATAGAAAATGATTTAATCATACTCCAGCAAAAAGAACTATAAATTTATGTCTTAAGTCTGAAAAGCTGGCCTTTAAATACTTTTCAAAGGTCAACGCCAGCTTTCCCATTTTACTTTAATTGGACTGTTTGTAAACTTACTTATAAGGGTAGGAGTGCACAGTTTGAGTAATGCTGGCTAACTAGTAGAGATTATGCATTGAACCGATATTCACAGGTATGCAACTAGCAGTTGCTCAGTGTTATGTATAATTTCTGGTTAGCAACTTGTAGATGAGTATAAAGTCAATCTCGTCTACAACAAATATCAATAGAAAGGTGAAGCGGTGGCTCAATGGCAGAGCTTTTGACTCCAATTAAAGTTTGGAATTTCCGGAATAAGGTTGCAATCAAAGGGTTGCAGGTTCGATTCCTGTCCGTTTCATTTAATTTTTGATTGCCACGTAGTGTGAGCTACGTTAGTCACGTGTATAAATCAGGATCACATGATAACGGAATGAACTTGTAGATTAACAAGTAAGTGAATCATGAACATAAATTCTATTTAAGAATCTAAGGCTAAAAGAATAAACTAGAGGGTTAAGGTAGAACAAAGAGGTAAGAACCAGAAAACAAAAAGGACGAAATACAAAAGATGGAAGTGTATAGTGAACAAATCGGAACGTAATAATAATAATAATAATAATATTTAACTTACATAGGCTCAGGTATATAGTTGTATAGTTTAATAAACAGTTGGTATTAAACTAGCAGCAAAAAAGATATACTACTAGTAGTAGCAAAGCTTAAAATTGTTACATTGATCAAAAACGGATAATCACGTGACACAATTTTCTTGTCAAATGTTTCTCAATAGCAGTTTTGTTTTTACTACGAAGATCAACAGTCATGAAATTATATTAGGACAGATCATGAAACGTATGTGATTAGAGAATAGAACCGAGTCCTACTACACATGGGCAAAATCATTCGAATAGAAGCAAATAACTAGTAACAATAGTTTCTGAGCTAGTAATACATTCTCTAAAGCATACTTTCCACATGAAGGTGTAAAACTGTTTTACTCAAGTCAAGGTCATTCATGCAGATCGATAAAAAGAGATAGAATATAATCTTGTAAATAGGTGTATAGCTTTGGACATATAGAGATGTATTCAATGATAAATGATATGTATTGTGATATGATAACAATATGTCTTTCAGGCAAACTTGTGACTGAGAAACCCCGAGTGTTTTATGAGGAGGGTTTTCTGCAATGATAACTATTTATAAATAATTCTTGGTTTAAGTTAGAGCCAGGGAAACTTCTATAACTTTATATTAAGAATTAGTGCATATCGTGGTTTAGTCACTCAAGTGATGTTTTTTTTTGCTTTAACTGGTGTTATGAAAGTATTAGCTAAATGAACGTCTCAGCAGTCTTTATTCAGTATTTTTAGTATAGTTTTCATTTACTATAAATATACAACTGTATCTTTTATTGAGTTTTTGAACAGATATTTCTATTCGGTCTTTTTTTAAGGGACTGATGGAAAGCAATCAAGTGATGTGAAAAAGGAATATTGAATAATATAAAGACATTAAATAAAAAAAAAAAGAATAGTAATAATAACATATAGCTAAATCTGATTACCTATTCAACGAAATATGACAGAACTATTAGAATCAATACAAAAGGAAATCGAAGGGTTTTCTCTGCCAGACAAACCATCAGAACCTTTAATAAAGCAATGTTTAATAGACACCCATGACTTTAAAACACAACTGAAAAAATTAAAAGCACATTTGAATAAAAATATCCAAGATTATGACAAAATTAATAAAGATTCTTCTACTTCAAAAGACTCAAAAGATATCCAGATTGAAAAGTTATTGAAAAAAAGATTAATTATTTCAGATAAGCTAGTCAAATCACAAAAGCAATGGGATCATTCAAATAAAAAAAATACAAAGGCAATTCATCAACAAAATAGTAGATTTAAGAAAAATGTGATTCATAAGTTGTATTCCGATTTTAAATTAGATGATATAAGTTTAGAGACTTTTTACAACATAAATACTGGTAAAAGTAATAAAAAAAGTCATTTAGGTGATTCCTCTATAGATAACGAAATTAAAAATATTGATGATGACGATTATTCTAATGGCATTAGAAATGGAAATATTAAAAACCGAATGGATTTAATTGAAATTAAAAGCCATGTTAATAGTGCAATTGATTTCCATATTTCAAGATATATCATTGAAAATCTTCCAATAGATATTAATTTAAATGATACAAATTCAATGACAAATTATTTAAAAAATACTTATAATATCGATGAAAATACATCTTCACAATTCTTTCAAATGGGGAAATTGATTCATGATATGAAAAATACCAATTTTGATTCATGTATTAATTGGGCAAAGCCAAATTCAAATTTACATTTTGAATTATACTTGTTAAAATTTTTAAATTTAGCAAAAGACTCAAATCCTAACTCACCAACTCCAATTGTTGAAATTATTAATTTTCTACAAAATGGGTTTGGCCAAGATTCTTTAGTTTTAAAATTTAATCAAATTTTATTGAAAATTTCCCCATTATTAACACAACTGTTATTAAATGAAAACAATAAAAATAATGCAGATCTTGTTGAAGATACTCCAGTTGAAGAAAACTCATCAAAATCTACTTATATTAATAAAGATGAAAAATTAATGAAAAAAGCAATACTAGTAACAAATAACGTGATCAATAAACAATTACAAAAGTGTGTATCATTATTCACCAAAGAATATTGCCAAAGGAATAAGCTATCATTTGATTCTCCATTATTTTTAATTACTTTAAGCGGCATTATTTCATTTAGTGATTTCATTAGATGCAAATTGATTAAATCTGTTAAAAATGTAGGTTGGTCAACAACTGATGAATTACCATTTAATGTTGATTTACCAGATATGCT
Source organism: Henningerozyma blattae CBS 6284 (assembly GCF_000315915.1). Lineage (NCBI taxonomy): Eukaryota > Fungi > Ascomycota > Saccharomycetes > Saccharomycetales > Saccharomycetaceae > Henningerozyma > Henningerozyma blattae. Next base: position 361,951 of record NC_020185.1, read on the forward strand.
ATCTCATTTCCATCCAATATTCATATGCCCTGTTCAAAAAGAGGAAACTACAAGGGAAAACCCGCCTTATTCATTACCATGCCACCATGTCATCTGTAAGAAAGCGTTGGATAGATTAACCAAGAATACGTCAAATACTACATTTAGGTGTCCTTATTGCCCAGCTACAGCATCATTGTCAAGGGTTCAAAAAGTGAGATTTATAATGCTATAAAAAAATAAATTCATATTTATCACTTTTTGTATAAATATATACTTCCATATTCATTTTCAAACTTTTCTTTACCATCATCTTTTTTTTTTATTTTTTTGTTATATACTCCCTCTCTATTTCTCCATATAATTACTCTATATACTTATTTATACCCCTATTTACCGTAAGTGTTGCATAATACGTTTATTTATATTAAACCTCCTCTTTTTTTCTGCACGTCAATATCAAAATCACCATCAGTTATTGTTCCTGAAGAAACCCCATTTTCTCCAGTTAACCATCCAGGGACACGACTAATATCAATAAATTTTTTATCTACCAATTCATGTAATCCACCAAAGATATCATTACCTGTAAATCTAAATTGCAGATTTATTTCCTCTTTGGTTTCTTTTATTGTGTTTCTTATGGTGAATTTAGCTCTTTCACATGGAATTAGTGATTTATAATATTTTTCGTCCCTTAAATGATCTTTTATTTTCCTTGGCATATCATTAACTGCGCTAGGTATTGTTTCATAAAAGTTTCGAATTCGATTATAACCATTTTTTGTGCCTTTAAATTTCAACATGCTCATTTCTAATCGTAATTTTTTACGATCGTAGTCATCTCTACCTGAACTATCTGATTGTGACTTGGTTCTTTTTAACCCCATTTTCCCAACTATTGAAGGATGATTATCAATTGTATTACTAGCGTTATATTGGTTATAAGAACTTAGTGGTGAGATTTCAAACAATGCATCCGCATATGCAGCCCATTGACCCATTGCACCAGAATATCTTGATGCACCTTGTAAAATATAAATATTTTCTAAGGATTTAATTGGTATGCTTTCATTCTGTTTCAAAGTAATCGGTTCTCTGGTTGATATGGACCTTTGAATACATTGCATAATTAATTTGGAATATATATCTTTTCCACAGGAATGAATAATTGTTGGGGAATTCATTGGAAATGCAACGTAAAACGGTTTTCTTGACACATATTCTTTTTCAGATATTCGTCCCAATAAAAGTGATGTACTTTCCTGATCTTTAGATTTATCATCCTTCTTTAAATTACTTTGATCATTATTTTCATTAGGGGAGTTATCCATTTTTCGAGAATCTTTCATATTTCCTCTTGAACTAGACAGGAAAGAACTGTTATAATCAAATAATTGAATTCTGCATATTATCAAAGGTAGACTTTTATGTTTGAATATATATATAGTAGAAATATATAATTTATCAATATCTTCTTGCAAATTTGTCATAAATTTCTCTGGCTCAATCTCGATGAAATATTTTTCATTATTAGAATCCCAAGCAGTCGAAGAATTCCAAAAGTAAGAAGAAGGCTTAAGAATCATCGTACATGCTTCAATTTGTGCTAGTTGATATAAGTTAAGTCCTTCTGGCCACATTTTTTCAATTACATAATCTATCAAAAGTTTTTTGGTATTTTCAGTTTGATTCAAAATCTTTAAATCTTCTAACAAAGCTTCCTTAGTAATTTCTTCATTAATGCTTCCAAACTTGATGAACCAATTATAGACTAAATCACATAAAGAAGCCAATGGAAGTTTTGCTAGTTTCTTGATACGATGTGATTTAGTAGTCAGTGGTATATACGTTTCTTGAAGGCCCATACTTTTATCAATATTTGATTAATCTAGATGCACTTTTATCAAATTATTAACCTTCGTCATTAAAATAGGAAAGAGACAGTCGTCTTATTCCATTCCCTGTAAAATAAATTTATAAAATAACCAACATATACCCAATACTATACTACTGTTCTTTCAATTGATTAGAAGTACTTATACTTTATTCTACTTATTTTTTTTTCATTTACAACATATTATTTTTAATATTTTCTCTACGAAGCGTATTCCATAGAAAAGATTATAGAAATACAAAAATCATTCAACTAAACAGAAATTTAGTAAACACGAATGGAATTAGCTGGTCTCTTAAATTACCTAAATGACAAGCTTTCACAACACATTTTGTATTGAATTGAATTAATTAATATAAATTAAGTAACTTTGCAATTTATTTTCATATAGACTAACATATATATTTACTATCATTCAAATTTGTATAAAGTTATCATAAGCATAGAGAGATCTAAAAATAAGTAAATATTATAATTAGCTAAATGTAAAGTATCTTTGGAAGATTATTGATATTACTAAGAAATAAACGTTCAAGACAGTTTGCATATCTTGGCTTGTAATATCATTTTATCCATCTAGTACTATAATAATTTGGAGATCGCTGGATTAGATGTAGTTTTTGCATTTTTTATTTCTTATTTTTTTATTAAAGTTGGCAGATAAAGGGCGTATATGTGAATTTCAAATTCTTGACGTACAACACGATCCAGGGAATTTGAAAAATTTTCGGAATAAGCTCATCTCATCTCATCGCTTTTCTAAGGTATTATTTTGTTTCCTCTATAAAAGAACATTAAAATATTTATCAAAACACTTCTTTTGGCTTGAAACATGATTAATATTTAGCTACTCTTAAAGAATAAGGTTTAATAGTCTGCACATTCGTAACATTCAGAGTTATAATTATGTCTGAAGCTGTTGTAGAAAAAACCACGAAGGTTGAAAATCCTGTTACTAAAAACAATAAAAATGACTCGAACTCCACGGATAATGACTTAGATTTTAAAACGTTATTCGTAAGATCAATTCCATTAGATACCACTGATGGAGAATTAGCAGATTATTTCTCCAATTTTGCACCCATTAGACATGCTGTTATTGTTAAAGATGATCAAAAACGTTCAAGAGGTTTTGGTTTTGTTACATTTGCAGTTGAAGAAGATACAAAAGAAGCATTAAAGCAAGCTAGAAAGACTAAGTTGAAAAACCATTTAATTAGAGTTGATATTGCTAAAAGAAGAGATCGTAATAAAACTAAAGCTTCATCTGAGCAGATTAGTAATGATCAAAATTCTGAAAAGAAACAGGTTATAGATAATCATGGCGAATATAATAATGACAACGAAGATCCTGAAGATTCTGAATTCAAAGGGAAGCCTAAATTAATTATTAGAAATATGCCTTGGAGCTGTAGAGATCCAATTAAGTTAAAGAAGATATTTAGTAGATTTGGTAACGTAGTTGATGCTAGTATTCCAAGAAAGAGAGATGGTAAATTATGCGGGTTTGCTTTTGTCACTATGAAAAAAATCAGCAATTGTAGAATCGCACTAGAAAATACTAAGGATTTAAAAATTGATGGTAGGGCAGTTGCTGTAGATTTTGCTATACAAAAAAATAGATGGGAAGACTATAAGAAAACTCATAACGATATCCAAGAAGAAGATCAAAAAGATGATTCTAGCACATCAGAATCTTCGAATAGCAGCGATTCTTCTTCAGATAATGACTCCAATGATGATGATACTTCTGATAGTGATATTGAATTAGATGACGATGAAGAAGTCACTGAAGAAGAAAATAAAATTGAACAACAAGAAAAATCAAAACAGAATAGAAGAGAAGATTTTTCAGTATTTGTTAGAAATGTTCCATATGATGCAAGTGAAGAATCTTTGGTCGAACATTTTACTAAATTTGGACCAGTAAAGTATGCTCTGCCTGTTATTGATAGGGAAACTGGGTTAGCCAAAGGTACTGCATTTGTCGCTTTTCGCAACAAAGATGCTTATGAAAAGTGTGTTACTAATGCACCAGCTGCGGGATCTACCTCTCTTTTGATTGGTGATGATGTGCTGCCTGAATATGTTTATGAAGGTCGTGTACTATCCGTTACTCCCACATTAGATAGAGAAAATGCTAACCGTATGGCTGAAAAAAATGCTGAAAAGAGAAAAGTTACTTTAGGTAAAGCTCCTACTGAACGTGATAAACGTAACATGTACTTATTGAATGAAGGTAAGATAGTTGAAGGTACCAAATTAGCTCAACTTTTGTCAAAAACAGATATGGAAGTGAGAGAAAAGTCTTATAATCTAAGAGTTGAGCAGTTAAAGAAAAACCCTTCATTACATTTATCGATGACTAGATTGGCAATCAGAAATATACCAAGAGCTATGACTGAAAAATCATTAAAAGCATTAGGTCGTAGAGCAGTCGTCGAATTTGCTACCGAAGTTAAAAATGGAGTAAGGCATCAATTAAGTAAAGAAGAAATTCAAAGATCAACCAAGGAAAAGTATAAATTTATGACTGAAGAGCAAATTGAGCAACAAAAGAAAAAGGATAAAAAACAAGGTCTTGTTAGACAAGCCAAAATTATTATGGAAGTCAAGGGATCCACTATTGGTAGAAGTAGAGGTTATGGTTTTATTGAATATAGAGATCATAAGAGCGCCTTAATGGGTTTAAGATGGTTGAATGCACATAAAATTACTACTGAAGAAATCTTAGAAGGTCTAACAGATGATGAAAAGAAATCTATTTCAACAGAACAATTACAAAGCAGACGTTTAGTTGTTGAATTTGCTATTGAAAATGCTAACGTCGTTAAGAGAAGAAGAGAGAATACTCTTAAAGCTAGAGAAGGTGGTCAAAAGAGAACTCGAGAGGATGATAATGATCACACAGGTGGATACAGAGGCGTACCTAGAGACGACAAAAAAAGTGATCGTAAAGGTAAACGTGATGGCAGACCAGCATTTAAAAAAGGTAAGTTCAATGATAGAACTGATAAAATGCAAAATAATGATAGAGAAAATAGAAATAAATCATCTAAAAAAGACAGTGGCTTAAGTGATGATGTCAAGAAAATCATCGGCATGAAACGTAAAAGAAGAAATACCAGAAAATAATCATTCATAATCTATTCTTTACTTTATTAACCAGTAATTAAAACTAAATTATTAAATAGAAATACTTGTATACTACTAATAACATAATACTAAAATCATTTCGTAAAATTTATGCATATGAATTAAAATCTACTTTATAAATTATAAATAATTATTGTATAACATATCTAAGAATAAAGTATCTTAGTCAATAGTGACACTTAAAGAATGATAGAAGGATTTATGAGGGGAAGTAAGAAATATGATGCTGAAAGCTGGATCAAAACTATAATGAAAAATGAAATATTGAATGCAAAGAAAATTTCAGGTATTTAAATGCAGAAAAGAAAAAAAAACATTCGAAAGTGTTTAAGACTTTCGAGTAAAATTGTCCGTATGTATTGATTGTAGATAGGTGGTACATTTATATCATCTTCTTCTCTTTCGTTGTGGCTCATATTTTCTTGAATCTGATGAATTTCCTGTATTATTTCCCGACACTGCAGCAGCAGCAGCTGCTGCTGCTGCTAATATCCGCCTATTAACACCGAGACCCCCAAGGGCGGCAGTTGCAGAGGTATTGGAATTGGTTGAAATTTGCTGATTAAAGTTTTTATTTTTAAGGTTGTTATTCATCATACTATTATTAATATTATTCATATTATTATGCATATGGTTGTTACCATGATTATGCATATGGCTATTGCTATTGTTACTGTTATTATTACTGGAACTGACATTGATGCTATTAATATTGGAATTCATATTATTAGAGTTAACATTTATGCTAGTATTAACATTGTTGTTAGTATTGTTAATTATACTACTGCTAATACTATTACTGTTAGTAAAATTATTGTTATTATTATTGTTATTATTATTGTTATTATTATTATTGTTATTATTATTAGCGTTATTATTGCCAAGATTCATAATATCATTATCATGAGTATGAATTCTTCTTGCAGGATATTTATAATTCAACCCATCAAAAACGTTATTGCAAACTGGATGATGACCATTTGTAAAATAATCATGATCTAAAGCATTAATGGCATCGATTCTCGAAATTGGGTCATATCTTAATAATTTGTATAATAAATCTAAGACATTTCTATCTTTACCACCTGCTGAGTGGTACCAATTTGGCAAATTATCTCTAAATTTTTGAAATTTTGATAATTGGTCGAATTCAGGATATTTATATAAATTTGGCCAAGTTTTCTGAGTTGGTGTACCTAATACTTCCAGTATTCTTTGAATTTGATTAACTTGAAATGGTACAGTCTTTTTAGAATCCATTTTAGCTTCTTCACCTTTAAAAATTGGTTGTAAACCAATCAACTCAGCAAAGATACAGCCAACTGCCCATAGATCGATAGCAGGAGTATAATGACGAGCACCTAATAATAATTCTGGAGCACGATACCAGATTGTGACAACAACTTTATCACCTGTATATAAGGTTTGAACCATGTTATGAAATTTTCTTGCTAAACCTAAATCCCCAATTTTAACAACTCCATCAACTGTGACCATAATATTAGCTGGTTTTAAATCTCTATGTAAGATCCAATTTTGATGTAAATACGAGACGCCATCTAAAATTTGCCACATAATAGACCTAATCATTCTTTGCGGGATCATTCGCTTTTCAGGGTGTGAATGAAAATGAATGATTTGTAAAAGATCATGTTCAGCATATTCATAAACTAAATAAATGGATTTTCTTTCTAAAAAAATTTCCACTAATTTCGTTAGATGCTTATTATTTAATTCTCTACAAAGTGACATTTCTCTACATGCACTTTGAGATATACCTGTATAATGAACTTGCTCTACGCCATCTCTTTCAGTCTTAAATTTCTTAATGGCAAATAAATTATTAACTGGAGGACTTTGATGAAGATGTGGTGAATTTTGATGATTTGTTTGAGATTGAGGTGGAGATTGAACTTGAGATTGAGACTGCGGTTGCAATTGTTGTCGCAGTAATGATTGTGATTGTGATTGTGGTTGTAAATGCGAGTGTGAATGAGACTGAGACTGAGATTGGGATTGAGATTGGGATTGTGATTGAGAATGGGATTGAGATTGGGATTGGGATTGGGATTGAGATTGAGAATGAGATTGAGGCCGAACTTGAGGTTGAGTTTGAGGCTGAGTTTGAGACTGGGATTGAGATTGAGATCGAGATTGAGACTGAGATTGAGACTGAGACTGAGTTTGCCGTTGTAGTTGAGTTTGCTGTTGCAATTGAGAGTGTGCTTGGGAGTGTGCTTGAGATTGTGCTTGTGATTGAGGTTGGAGCTGAGTTTGAGATTGAGATTGAGATTGAGATTGTTGCAACTGTTGTTGCTGTTGTTGTAACTGCTGAAATTGTAACTGCTGCAATTGATGTTTTCTTGGACTTTTCATTTGAGTTAAATTATTAGACAAAGAGGTAGAATTACTATTTGAATTTCTATCAACTCCATAAGGATGCTTTTGCATATCTATCAAAGTATTTCTATTACTATGAGATTGAGAGGAAGGATGAATCATATTATTGGAAACTGTCGTAGTGATAGGATTAGAACCATTATTCCCAAGCTCTCGAATATTGGACAATTTATTAGAGTTATTCGCTTTAGAGTTATTACTAGGTACGTTGGGCCATCTAATTGGATTTAAAAAATCATTCAAAGCACTGTTGCTACTCAACGCACCATTCAACGAATTACTACTACTTGGGTTTGTAATTGAATTTATATTTGAATTTGAATTAGTATTATTACTATTATTCGTTGAATAATTAGCTTTTACTTTCGATTTGGCCTTATAAACTTTCCCATAAGTCCCAGCAGCGATATATCCTATGATTTCATACTTCTGTAACACTGAAATTCGATTCGAATCCTTCTTTGATCTATAAGGTGCTATGGTAAACACATCATTGTTAGCCATCAGCATAGGTGATTTCCCGTGCAGTGTGCTGGCGTTTGCATTTTTCATATTAAGCATCTGTTGTTGATGCTGGTTCGATATTCTCTGCATTGAATATTATGTGTATGAATTGACAAATATACAGTTATTTCTTCTAATATTCTACTAGTTTCTGCTCTTATATCTTGCAGTTTAACTCCAATATTTGTCTAGTAATCTTACAAAGTATATTATTAAATCGAATTTCGTTAAAGGCAAAGTAATGGGTTTTTTTTTTTCCTTCTAAAAATAACTAGAAGTTAGGTTGCGATGTAGGTAAACCTGTTATTGTGATCCTAGGATCTATTGGAACTCTTACAAGGCTAGTCAGTTGTAGTTACTTTATATCCTTTGTATTCTATATTAATAATTGAAATTTGCCAACCTTTAATACGCTTACACGGTTAGCGAGTTACCAGTACCCGGTCTTTATTGTGAGAGTCAGGAATGCGCCGTGACAGCAAAGAGGCGTCGCAAATTCTATCGGCGGTAATAGCATTCACAGGGTAATTACGAGTCTAGTGATAGATTTTCCAGGCAATACTACTGGCATTTCTTCAATACTACTGGCATTTCTTCAATTATGCTAGGAAACTGGATGTTAAAGTTTCAGTTATAGGTATATCAATGAAGAAAATGATATATAAAAACAGAGAATGAGAGAAAATTCACAAGAAAAGTTGAAGAGATAAATCGAGAAAAATAGTAGCACAGTTACTAAGGAGAGATCCCTCCACTATATTTAATTTTTATTTCCAAGCGAACAATTTCAGCAATCGTATTTCTGTTAATAATAGTCTTGCTGTTTAAACGTGGAGTTACCATTTAAGCACATCACCTGACTACATAAATCATATGAAATTAGTCACTAATTTGGATACGTTCATATGCAAAGCTCACTTATCAATAAGAGGATACCTTATACAATCCTCGATGTTATCCGTACCGTAATAGTGATTTATTTTCTATCAACAGAAATGTAGGAATGTAATTCTTGTGCGATATTTTCTCGGATAAGCCTGGCTGTAAATTCTTCACTAAGCCCCGTGTCGAATAGTTTCCAAATAATAACAATTGAATTAGAATGGTTGCAAGTTTAATGGCACACATGGGTATCTTTTTCAACAGTTTTAGGAAATGATAGCAACCTTCTTTACTTTCAATTGTGAGTTTACCGAATCCCGAAAGGCAAACCAAGCAATTGCTTGTATCCCTATTTTAGATTGCTATTTTTTTTGTCAAACATTTAAAGGTTCTTAAAAAGGATGTCTTGTCACAGAATATATAAGTAGTTTAAGCATTATTGGCTTACAATTTAAACAACCAGTATCATACTACCAACAACGCCCATCATGTCTGTATTAGTTACCGGTGCTACAGGCTTCATTGCCCAACATATCGTCGATGCTCTTTTGAAAGAAAATTATAATGTTATCGGTACTGCTAGATCTCAGGCAAAGGCTGATAATCTACTTGCTAGTTTCAATAGCCCAAATCTTTCCATGGAAATTGTCTCAGATATTTCTGATTTGAATGCCTTTGATGATATCTTTAAAGCTCATGCTAACAAAATTAAATACGTTCTTCATACTGCTTCACCTTTCCACTTCAACACAACAGATTATTCCAAAGATCTATTCATTCCTGCTAAAAACGGGACTCTAGGGATTTTACAATCAATTAAAAAATATGCTCCCCAAACTGTGGAACGTGTAGTTGTTACCTCCTCCCAAGCAGCAACCTTGGACTTCACTGCCCCACCAAGTAGCAAAACTGTTTATACTGAGAAAAGCTGGAATCCAGCTAATGAAGAAACAAAACAAATGAATGCCATTATGGCATATTGTACTTCTAAAAAAATTGCTGAAAAGGCTGCTTGGGATTTTTATAATGAGAACAAATCCCAATTGAAATTCAAATTATCAATTGTGAATCCTGTATTTGTTTTTGGTCCACAATTATTTGATTCTTCTGTCTCTGCAACTTTAAACACATCTTGTGAAGTTATTAATCAAGTGTTAAAGACAACCCCAAAGGACCAATTGAAGAAAGATGTTATGGGAGAATTTATTGATGTTCGTGATGTCGCTAGAGCTCATTTAGACGCCTTCACAAAAGAAGAAACAATTGAAAAAAGATTGTTGATGAATAATGGTTTATTTAGTGAAATTACAATTGGAAATATCATCAATAATGATTTCCCTCAATATAAAGGTAAGATTGCTCCAGTAGCGGATGACACTGATTTACAAAATGATATTGCTCCTTATAAATGTGATAACTCTGTCACTAAACAAATCTTGGGTTGGGAATTTACTTCTTTACAAAAGTCAGTAGATGATACTGTAGCCCAAATTTTAAAAATGAGCAAATAATAAATTATATATGATAATTTTGAAATTTTTTATTATCACTAACTAGTTTTAATTAAGTGGTTCTCGAATTCGATTTATCATACTAGTATTTAGATTCTATAATTAGTTACCTTTATATCTATAAATAATGACTCTCAATATCTACCATTTGATGGTAAATCATTATTATGCAAATATAATCTATTAATAAAATATAACTCCGAAATTTTTTTTAAACGGGGTATCCTTTAATGTCGAGGTTTCAACAAAATAAGTAAATAAAACGATAGTATAAAATACTAGAAATCATATACCTTTCTTGATATTATTTCTCAATTAAACTATTCTGGCCGGTTTTATTAAAGAATTATTCTCTAAATAGCTAATGTTGCTATATTTAAAAACGGTCTATTTTACTAAGACCTTGTAAACTCGGATATACTGATTTTCTGTTTTCCTATGCTAGAATAATTTCTTGCAAGGGAGACTACATAATATGGCCAAGTCTGATATTTATTTTATTGTTATTCATTTTTATTAACTGAAATATGTCTGAGTTTAAGCTGTATATATAATGAACGAAAGTGCAAAATCATTGGAAAGATTTTATTGTTAAATAAATTTATAAGCTAAAACATTTTTTTTATTAATGTTATCTATTATTTACAAGTAGATTTTATTATATAATTACAAATCTATCCCAGTTTCTTGAATAACTTTTTCACAACGAGAACATAATTGTTCCTCCTCTTTAGAATTGGATTTCCAACATCTTGGACAAACATGATATTCGCTTTCTTCTACAGCCATTATAATGTCAATATCATTATTATTTTCATCTTTAATTGAAATTTTTTTACCAGACAGTTCATTGTTAGAAACAGTTATATTCAATTGAAATTCTATTGAGCCCACTTGCAAAATATCACATAATTCATCCTCTGTAAAAGGTAATGTGCCTGAATGAGAATATATCGTGACTTTAGTTGTCGTGGTCTTGTTAACGTTTAATTCATTAAAACTCTTTTTATATTCTTGAAGAATTACTAATTCGTTTTGTTCGAACTTGAGAACCTCATTTTTATTAATCTCATAAGGAGCTGGCCATTTTAGTTCACTCATTCTCTTTGCATTACTACTTAAATCTTGTGATTTTGGGCTATAATCTAGAACTTCTTGAACAAGAACAGGTAGTATTGGCATTAAAATAGTGACATATGTAAATAGTACGCGTGACAATACAGTTTGAATTTGTTTTCTCTTTGAAGAGTTGATTGAGTCGGAATATAAAGAATCTTTGGAGATATCAAAGTAAAATGATGATAATTCATTTGTAATATGGAACTGAATAGAAGTTAGAATTTTCGAAAAACTATAACTCTCATAATTAGCCTTACTTTCTTTCAAGAGATCATCTAACTTAGCCAGCATATATAGATCGATGGGTCGTAGTTCACCCAGTCTGAGAGGTTCAGAAGAATATTCTTGTAAGTTACCCAATAAATATTTAAATGTCAATCTAATTTTTTTCAAAGATTCAGAAACTCTCATCATAATTTGTTGACTTGTAATAATATCAGTTGAAAAATCTGATTGGGCAACTAAATATCTTAACCCATCCACTCCTAAGGCAGGTAAATTTTTCTCAGTATCTCCTTCAATGAATGACTTCGGTGGTATGATATTCCCAATTGATTTGGACATTTTTCTCCCAGCTTCATCCAAAGTGAATCCATGAGTAATGACTTGTTTAAATGGAAGGAATTCTCCTTTAGAAATAGCTGTTGAAGTTAATAACAAACTTTGAAACCAGCCTCTATGTTGATCCGAACCTTCTAATACTACATCAGCTAATCGATTTGGAATATTTTTAATTTTTAATTTATTTTGATAAAAATTAATAATTTCTGTCCATGCCGTCCCACTGTCGTACCAAACATCCATAGTCTCTTTGCTACGATAAAATTTATCAGCTAAGTGTTTATATTTATCCGGTAACCATAGTTTCATATCATCATCTGAACTATTTTGAAACCATGAGTCTGTTCCCTTCTCATTAATCATTTTGATCACGTGATCAATTGTTTCTTCATTCATTAGTACTTCATCTGGGTTTGACTTACTATGGAATGCTGGGATCGGAACACCCCAATATCTTTGTCTAGATATGCACCACTCATTTCTATTTTTTATGAAGGACCTTAATCTGGTATGTCCACGCTTGGGAAAAAATTCAACTTTATCCATTGATTCTAACGCAGTAGGTTTTACATCAACCAGGGTAGTAAACCATTGAGGCGTTGAACGAATTATAACAGGTTTTTTCGATCTCCAGTCATACGGATATGAATGTATATAATCATGAGACGAAAACAGCATATTCGCGTTCTCTAATAATTTCAAAATGGTTTTAGTAGTAGCTGGATCCAATACCATAAGACCTTTTTTGGGTCCGGCAGTGACTTCACTATTCTTTGAAGCTTCTTTATCTTCTAATATTTCTCGTAAATTCGATGGAAACTTATCTAAAATGTAACGTCCCTCATGATCAATTGGTGAGAATATTTCTAAATTATTTTTCAAACCAAGTAAATAATCATCTTCACCGTGCCCAGGAGCAGTATGAACCAATCCAGTACCCATGGTGTTGGTAACATGATCACCATGTAAGATCGGATAAATAGTCTTATTCTCTTCTAAGGAAGTACCATATGTTGGGTTAGTATAGTTAAGATTTAAAAGCTTTAAGCCTTCAAAATCAGCAATTTTCGAATAATTCTCAGCTAATTTCCGATCACTTATTAATAGATCTGAATCATGTTTCAAAATAATATATTCTGTGGGGAAGGATTTGTTTTTCAATAGACTATATGTAAATCCTTCATTACAACAAATGGCCCTATTTGCTAAAATTGTCCATGGCGTACTCGTCCAAATTAAAAGTTGAACTTTAGAATTGAGATCTAAATTAATATTTAATGCTTCAGAAAGTTTATTTACAGATGCATCAATCAAGGGAAATTTTACAAATGAAGCTACAGAGTGATGCTTTTCATTATATTCCAATTCGCTTTCAGCTAAGGCAGTTTTAGTTTCTGTGCCCCAATAAACAGGTTTGCAACTTCTAATAATCAAATTGTTTTGGAACATTTTTTTGAAGATTTTTAACTGGTTAACTTCATAATCATGATTCATTGTTAAATAATTATCATTCCAATTTGTCATTATTGCAAAATTGTTAAATTGATTCATTTGGTTTTTAATGGCCGTTTTAGCTAAACCACGAGCCAATGATCTTACCTTCAACGGTGATATAAAATCCAGTTTGTCTTTAGGAATCTGTTTTAAAGCTTTTAATTCTATAGGAAGACCATGGCAATCCCAACCAGGTTTATAATAAACCCATTTCCCCTGAGTTAATTGGAATCTATTAATAATATCTTTCAATATTTTATTTAAAGCATGACCAAAATGTAGATCACCATTTGCATAAGGTGGACCATCTAATAAAATCCATAAATTTTCCTTAACAAAAGCTTCCCTAGATTTATTATCTTCTAATTTTTCAAATTTCTTATAGAAGTCAGCCAATTGAACTTTGTAGAGATCTTCACAAGATTTTGGAATCAATTGGTTAACGGTCTTCTGAAGATTGGACCTTACTGGAAACTTAGTCTTGGGCAGTAAAAGTGTTTTCTGATATTTATGTAGGGTACTAACGTATCTTACAGAACGATACATTTTTTCAGGCCCTTCTATCCCTTTTTTCTGTTGTTATTTTATTTTTTTTCCTGCTTATTTTCTTCGTCTAGGTGCTAATAACAATATCAATTATTTTTAACTTTCCGAATTCTCTCAAAATGTATAATAAAGTAGCAGCTCATTGTTAATTGAAACAATAAAAACAATTCATAGACTATTACTATAAATTAATTTATCTTCGTTATATATAACTATCGGTACTGTATAATAAGCTTGCCAAACAAGTTTTGTATTATTACCTAATTTAAGGATTATTCACTTCTATATATCAACGATAAACCCATCTTAATCTTTTTTACCTTCTAAAAAGGTTAAAATACCTAATGTTAATGTTTCTAATACTAACTGCAAAACAATTGTTTTTGTCCTGCAATAAGATGTGTCTCTTAGTCATATTTCAATCTAACTTTCAAATTAGTCCGAAGTCATCAAATTTCTGAAACCGCCATCTGCAGATAACAAAAAAATTTCATGTCGCAGTCCTAAGTTAGCGTTTAAGAAGTTATAAAAGAACTATTAGGTCATCAAATAATCTTTAGAAATAATATCATTCCCGATATAATTCTGATATATCTAGTATGCAAGCACAAACTAGTCATCATAGTCCGAATAGCAATGAGAACGATGTTTTTTTCCAGAGAGCAATGGAGGCTCTAGCTGTTACGTCTTTAAACACAGATACCCTTGACCCTGTAATTAAGGAACTACTATATCGTGTACGGGGTATTTCAAGTGATAATTCTGCCTTATCTGTCCATAATGATACGGCTCAAAACAGTTTAGGGAATAGCATCCATGAATATCCAACTGATTCAACAAGTTTCCAAGTACAAGCCATGATTGATAAAATGAATACAGCTGAAAATAATAAAAGTTTGGACAATATATACGATGTCTCTAACAATTCTATGATTTCGACTGACTCACAATACCGAAGCATTGACACATCTCAATTAAATCACGCCTTACTTGGGTCATCATCTCAATATGTTGTTTGTAATAAATGTGATATGGAATTTACAAGACAATCAGACTTAAAGAGGCATGAAAAGACGCATATGTCTGTGGGGCCTCATATCTGTTCACAATGTGGTAAAGATTTTGCCAGAAAAGATTCTCTGAAAAGACATGCTAATACAATGCAATGTAAGAAAAACAGAGAAAAACTGCAGAATGAATATTTTGGGCAAGATGTTGACTTAGTTATCAAGCAGATTCAACAACAAAGTAACGTGCCTAATGACTCGAGCTAGAATTTATATATATATTGTTGCTATGGTTATATGGGTTGTATTATTAAGGTAATAAAATGCAAGCTTATTATTTACTGGGTCTTTTGATGAGTGACGGCATAATAGTCAAAGACAAAGAACAGAAATATCTATATATATGTATAGAGATAGAGAGAAATGTATTTATGTATATGCATTAGAGTATACCATTGTCATTTATTTATATTTGGGTGTATTCTTGAGATGAATAAATAAATGTTCTCTTCTTTCACAATTATCAATATTATGTTATAGATAAGTTAAGAATATTATTTTATGTTAGCTGTTGTAGTATCTTCAGGGACTAATCCTGAGACATTTTCTTCGGGTATACCATTAGAATTTCCTTCCTGTTTCTTTTGGGCATCTTGCAACTGTGCCGCTAATTGAGTTAGAGCCTGGATTGATTCAGCACCTAGTTGTGAAATAATACTAGGAAATAATTCCTGCAAGTTTTTTTCTTGAGGAATACCATAAAAGACAGAGGTATTATGTTGAGATGCAACTTGTACACCAACTCTGTCAAAGTGTAAGACTTTGCCATCTTCTTTGAAAAAGTTTGCCTCTGCTACATTATCAACTGTTACTGCATTTAATTTAACAAGTTGAGCCTGTAATTTACTGTCATCTTTGTTTGGATTAGAGCTGATACCAGTTTTTTTGTTCATTTTTCTTCTGGTACCACCAACTTTATTCTTGGCGGACAGCTTTTGTAATTTGGCTAATTTTTCTTGATCAATGGGCATGGTCTATAGTAGTGTTAAATAGTTCTGTTTCAAAAGGTATTCTAAGCTAAGCCAAAAAAATTTTTGTGAAGCATTTAATGACCATTAATGGGGTTGTTTCATCAAGCTATTGTATATTTTTATACATTCCTAAAATGTAATACGGGAATTACATTTTTACTCGCTAAGTAGGTTCGTCCAAAACGACTTGGACTGTCAGTAAACATTAGCATACACTCACAACTTGGAATAGAGCTTAAAGCATTGAAAGAAAGTGATAAATAGAAGTATCTAAATATATAAGTTATATAGAAGGAGATGAATAAGAAAAATATACATTGTTTCTTCTTTCTTGATGATAAAAGGAAGAAGGGAGAAATGAGAAATAAATGGTGTGGTAATGGTATGGTATACTAAAATACAAAAAGTCTGATAATAAGTGTTTGTTGATTGATAAAATAGATTATAATATAGGCCGCTTAAAAACTCAAAAATAAAAGTTGGTATTGGAGATAAATAATAAACGTAACAAAAAATAAGGGGAAAAATTATAACCAAGAATATTCATAAAAGAGGTTAATGTGGAGGCTGGATGAGATAATGAAAAATGCGTGATATAAATCATAAGATAAATAAGATAAAATGAAGTAATTGATTAATATGAAATAAAGATCCAACTATTTCTTCTTCTTGAAAAAAGAACTAAAACTTTTCTTCATAAAGGCACGATGATCATCATCTGTAGAATCTGATATAGTTGTATTGTTATTTGAATTAGAGGTTTCAGATTTTAGTAAGGTATTAGAAGAGCCGTATGTGATAACAGGAGGAGTAGGGTTTGTAACTGCTCTAGAACTTAAGTTCAAAGTAGCACTACTAGTACGAGTATTTAGTATTGGTGTGTTTGTACCCGAATTATTATTCGAATTATTATTTGTATTACTGTTACTGTTATTATTACTAACACTCTTGGTCGAATTGTTATTGCTATTGTCAGTACTAGTATTTGTTTGTTTACTATTAAATTGAATTGGTGCTTTGCTTTGGTTAGTATTTGTGTTATTGGTAGTAGTATCGTTACTGTTGTTATTACTGTTGGTATTCAAATTATTCATGTTGTTCATATTGTTATTGTTCATGTTGTTCATTCCATTCATAGTATTCATGTTGTTCATACCATTCATATTGTTCATATTGTTCATATTGTTCATATTGTTCATATTGTTCATATTGTTCATATTGTTCATATTGTTCATGTTGTTCATGTTGTTCATACCATTCATGTTATTCATGCCACCATTCATGTTGTTCATATTGTTCATATTGTTCATACCATTCATGTTACTCATATTGTTCATACCATTCATGTTATTCATATTTCCACCCATGACATGACCACTTGCACTTCTCATATTTTTTCTTTGCATACCACCAACCATACCACCACCGACGGGATTACCCATCATTTGATTTGGTTTCCTAAATCGATTTTGATACTGTAAAGAAGTTAATCTTTGCTGGTTTTGTATAGCATTTTGATTATTGAAATTTGGATTTGAATTATTTGAGTAATCATATGTATTTCTAAATTGGCCATTGTTGGATCTGTTCATCATATTAGGTGATCCCATACCATATCCGGACATTTGGTCATATGAAGATTGTCTTTGTTGTTGATTGACCTGTTGATTATTAATATAAGGAGAGTTTGGACCTGAATCTTGGACGTAACCAGCCATAGAAGATAAATTAGATGTTGAATATGCAGCAGCCCCGCCATACATAGATCTTGAACCAGTCATATTGTTGTTGTTATTAGAGTTGGAATTATTATAACTAGTATTTAAATTACCCATTGACATTTGATGATTCAATTGTGGATGTGAAGGTTTCCTTGAAAAATTGCCTACTTGATTCCCATTAATACTATTATTATCGGATATTAAATTTGGGTTACTCTGTGATTTCATATCATTGCCGTTTTTAGTAGTTTCTAGCATTTTTTGTTCCATAGCAATACGTTTCAGCTCAAGTTCCTTTTCTTGTAATTCCAATTCCTTTTTACGTAATTCAAGTTCCTTCTCACGATCTTTCAAATGTGATTTTGAATTAGATTTGGACTTATGAACAGTACTTTTTGAACTCCCATTGATATTAGCATTTTCATTGTTACTAATAACGTTTTCAGATGCAGCAGACGATGTAATAGTTTCTGTAACATCTTCTACAGTAGTTGAAGCAGTTGTATTGGTTGGCTGACGATCCATATCACTACTAACATACGATTGAGGCTGTGAATCGTTGCTTTCTTCTCTTTCTTTATTATTTGGTGAATTTTCATCATTGTCATCCACACTATCATCATGAAGCATGGAGTTCAATTGAGAAGATTCGTCAATTTGTTCTTCTTGGTGTTCTTCAAGTTGTTGTTGTAATTGTTGTTGATAATGTTGTTCTTGTTGTTCAAGTTGAAGAGTTGCTTGTTGTAATTTCTTTTTCAAATCTTCTACTTCCATAGAATGGTGTTCATTTAGTCTTTTAACTTTTTTTTGTAAATTAGCAACTTTATCGTTTAAATGATTAATTTGATCCATATCTGTTGATTTTTCAGAATGTAGATTTTTCATCATTAAAACTTTTTCGTTGAAAGATTTTTGTAAAACATTATAATTTGCTTGTAATTCTTCTTTTGAATTAATTAAAGCTAAATATTTTGTATCATGATTATGAGGATCTGCCAACTCGGAATCTTCCCTTCTAATGAACCATTTAGAAAGACCTTTATTATATTTTTGATATTGAGACATAATAGAATAAAGAAATTCTAAATAAGGAGTTTGTAATTGATTATCATCAGCTAATAAGATAGGTTGTAGGATAGTTAGATCTATGTCTAGAACAGAAACTCTATTGATGAAATCGAATAACAAAGGTGGGGAATCATTCTCAATAGGGTAGCTTTTACACCAAGATTTAAATAATGATCTTTCGTTCAATTTGGAAGTATTACAATTCATTACTGACATGATATTTAATATTTCATTAATCAAGCCAGACATTAATGGTTTAGCAAGGACTTGTTGATCTAAAGCTTTTGGGTTTGTTTCATCCAATAAAATTAATAAAGGATCAAAGCATATTTTGGAGATTGATAATAACCATTGTTGCGATAAGAACTCTCTTGGAGAATTGTTACAAAGATCAACGATATCATGTGGGAATAATTTTTCAAATAGTCTACCAAACGTTTTCAACATATTGGATTGTTGATGATTATAATTGAAAGAATTTAAATTAGTCATACCCAAATAAATCTTATTTGAGATTTCCATTGGATTATTATTGTAAAATTGTTTGAATTGAGTAGCATTTATTTGACGTATATCAAAATCAGACATGATACTAAAGATGGGTAAATTTTTCAAATCCAATGAAGATGAGATAAATGGTTCTAATTGCACGAAAGTAGTACTTTCTACAAATATTTTTGTGTTTATATTGATTAAATCATTCAATTCCTTTGTCACGGCGGCTAAATCCTTTAAAGAAGATGCCGAAAAGCAAATTAAATCAAAAATTAAGGCAGAATCTCCATCCAATGTTGTTGTGGCTTGTTTATCTAATGAGATCAAATGAGCTTTCAGTTTCTTCATAGAGGGGAAATGGTTATGTAGTTCCACGTTTGAATTCCCATATGAAATAGTTTCTATTTGGAATGAACTTGACTCTGAATCACTAACATGATATAAATCGACACTTTTAGCTAGTTGGAAACGGGAAGTGTATAGCATAATTCTTGGGTTATCACCCAATAATAAAACTTTCAGCGACGACATGATAATGATTTAATTGTTTTTGTTATTATTATATTATCTGTAAAGAAAAAAGAAAGAAAGAAAAACACAGAAGAAAGGAAAGACAAAGGTAAGGGAAAGATTAACAAAACGAAAAAAACGAGAGACTAATGATTGTAAATATTAATATGGCTAAGGAGTGTGGCTAATTTGTAATAATTTTAGAATAGCTATTATATTGATAATTTTAGCTAAAGTATTTGTAATTGAAATAAAGATAGAAAGTTTGTTTGTTTGTTTGATTTTTTTCACACAAAAAAAATTAGAAGCACTTCACAATATTTAAAATAAATAAATTTACCCTTGAATATGTCTTTATATGTTTTCTATTTTCATAAATCTAATAGCGAATGAATACCTGCAAATATATCCTATTTGTAACAAAGTTGTTTAATTGTTAAAATGGGAATCCTTTAAATTTTTTATTAAACCGAATGTAATAAAGCTGTAGCTAAAGTTTGCTAGGGCACGATGAGGGAGGAGGGGTGGACAAAGAATCGCTAGCTAAAAGTTTTATTTAGAAGGTAGAGCTTTTAAATAATGGCTACTTAACAAAGAGTCTAAGAATAAACAAGCAGTTGAGAAAAGTAAGGGCTAGCAAATAAATTGGCCAAGAGAAAGAAAAGAAAAAAAAATAAATAGATCCAAGAAACACTATTCACACCTTACTCCTTCACCAAATGAAGAATAAACAAGACAAGACAAGAAGTAAATAAAGTAATTTCTAAAGAGAGATCCATCAAACAGATCAAAATTTAAAAAGTCAAGGAGGATGAGTAAATAAATAGATCCTTCAATATATCGATCAATTGGTAAATAAGCCTCGAGTAAACAAGTCGATGAGTTGCCAGCATTTCCATTGAAAAATTTGACTAAATAAATAGACAGTGTTGTGTCCTGCGAAAATTTTCGCCCAAAATGGAAATCACGACGCGACTCTAATTTAACATGTTTTCCAAAAACGGTCCTGCGCGAATTGTCTGTGAAGGACAAAGAATCAGGGTTTTTCTAGGAAAAGTCAGGGCTTATAAGGTGAGCCCTAGGGTTGTAGAAGTGAGGGGTAATTTTTGTGCGGTATTTTCTTAGTGGGTTTATATATAGATAGGACACATGGTGTTCGGAGTTACTGGATTAGGGCATGGTCGGCTAAATTGCCAATTGGGGAAATGGCGGCTGGCGGAAAACGGCGCTACCATTTGGAATATGGATAAGTGTAAGATGTTATAGTGGTAATTTAATAGAGAATTAGCCAAGAACAAGAGCTAAATTAATTGCCAGGGTTTTATTTTATTTAATTGTTAGAGACTAGTTTATCTTATTGTAAAATAGAGTATGGTGAAAATGCTTAATAATGAGTGAAGCACTTAATGTAGGTTTTTTTAATTTTAAGGTATTTTAAAAATTATTAGCTCTGTTCAAAATTATAAGGTTCTTTCTAAAGGTTTCCAAGAATAAAAAAAACATCAAAGTAATTTTCCTTCTTTTACTATGTATTATTGGGTTTGTATGAGTATATATATAGAAGTGTGTATGTGTGTGTATGTATGTGTGTGTGTGCATTATATGAATTTGATACTAAAGTAGATTGGTCTTCAAGCCAATAGGTCACACTACAGGACCCCGGTAGCTAAAAGTGCATAAGTATTGTATTTCAAATAGACAAATGGTATCCATTAACGATTTGCCACCAGAATTAATTGAAAAAATATTCAAGTTTACTTTTGAAGAACCAACAATGTTGGCAGTGAATAGATATTTTAATTGGGTATTACAGCCTACCTACAAATTTAAGAAATTTGGAAGAAAACGCTGTATGATGGACAATTATTCAAAGGGCCTGCACTCAATACAATTCTATGATCCAAATTTAACTGATTTAAGTGTTGAACTTTTGAATTTAGATTTAATGGAGTAAACTCAAAGTTTATTGGGTAAAAAGAAGTGGTAAAACAAACCGCGTAATTGTGGTAGTGACTTAAAATACTATATCATAAGATTCAGGTTCAACAATTTGATATTACTTGAACAATAAAACACAAAGGTCATTCGCATGAAGAAATAAGTCCATACATTCGTTAAAAGTTATAATTTTTTTTTTTTACTATTCATTGGCGCCAAGTGTTATGTTCTCATATTCGCTAAATATACCCAAAATGGAATGCTATGCGATGAGATAATTTTTTAAAAAAAAAAAAAAATTAAATTTATAATTTAATTATATATAATTATTCAACTAATATAAAACTAATCTTATCCTCTGTTCTAAAACACGAAGGTTGTATAGCGATGGGGTATGTGACGGTTGGATATCCCAGTAAAAATAAAAAGCACAGATTAAATTTTAATCATGAATTACACCCAATTTATTATAACAATGATCATGCTCAAAAATTAATACGAAAGTCAAAACTATTAAAATTAGATTATACAAGGTCAAGACCCAAGAAACAGATAGATGATCCTATTGTGCCTATAGAAATTAAACCCCCAGTTACTATAAATGGTTTACCAAACGAATTAATTCAAAGAATTTTTATCTTTAGTAATGGTCATTCCAGCATGTGCTTATTGAATAAAAGATATAATTCTATTTTACAGCCTTCTACTCATTTAATACGACAAATAATTATATCTAATTATTTATCACATCAAAGTATACCCATCACAAATGGCAAAGCAGCAGATGATGAGGAGGAGGAGGAAGGAGATGATGGAAAAGATAAACAAATAGAGTATGAAGATAAAATAATATTGTCACTCGATATCTTTCATAAAGAAATTTTATTTAAATATATCACTAGTGAGTCAGGTTATGAATGGTTAAAAAGATATAATTTCATTATCCAAGCTGAGAAATATCCAATCGCTTATCCACCATTGTTTTATAAATACATCGAAGTATTTACAAATACTCAATTAATGAAATCATTTAAAAAAAAATTTGTTATAAGTAATATCATTGAATTTATTGAAATTTTTACTGATTGGTATTTGCAAAATGGTGGAACTCAAACTTCACAGTTAAATTTGAAAAAATATTTCAAAACCATTGATAGATATATTTATTCAAAAATTCCCAATGATAACAATGATGATTTAGAAGAAATAGAGCAATTATTTATTGAAGGTTTATTGAATTCAAATAAAACTTTAAATTCAAATAAATTTTATGTATTATTCGATAAATTTATTGGGAAATATGGTATTAATCATGTTAATAAAAAATGGTTATGGGATCATGTAGTGAAACATAGAGATAGTAATTTAATACACATTATAGAGAAATATGGTGGTACTGCCAGAATAGTTTAATTTCGTTTTTGTTTGTGTTTATATGTTTATATGTTTATAAATGGAATAATGGTATTATTAATTTTATGTATATTAACTAATTTTTAGGTATGAAGTTCTTATATACAATATAACAAAAATATAAATTAATTATCTTGCTATGGAAATGAAAATGTTTTAGTGTACTTATTGTTGGTGAGGCTGTTGTTGTGGCTGTTGCTGTTGTTGGTTCTGGTTCTGGTTTTGATTTTGGTAATATTCAGCGAACCAAGGATGATATAAAGCTTGTTGAGCTGATAATCTCATATCAGGATTCAATTGTAATAAACCATTTAATAAATCGATTACATTGTCATCCAATAATTCCTTTGTATAAGGTTGTAGCACATGTTTCAAATTCTTTGGCTGTGAAGGTTGAATAACAGTTTGGCTATATTTAGGTAAAGATGTGATTCCTGGCCAATTCTGTTCATTTGGAGATCCTATTAATTCAAAGATTAATTTTAACTGTTCTTCATCATTTGTTCCTGGGAATAATGGCTTACCAGCAATCATTTCAGCTAAAATACAGCCACAAGACCACATATCAATTGAAGTGGAATAATTTCTAGATCCCATCAACACATCCGGAGCTCTATACCATAACGTCACCACTTCACTGGAAAAAGTGTTTACTGGAATCCCAAAGGCTCTTGCTAACCCAAAATCTCCTAGTTTCAATTGTCCTTTATTATCAATCAATAAATTTTGTGGTTTTAAATCCCTATGCAAGATCTTGTTTTCATGACAATATGCAACCCCTTCCAATAATTGCCATTGGAAATATTTCACCAAGTTTAATTCTAACCCAATCGGTTGTGTTTTAGAATTTGAATTACCATTGTTACCCATTGGATTACCACTATTTATATTCTGGTTAGCGTTGGCATTTAACTGGTTGGCATGTGCTAGGGATCTTGCATCCATGAATTTTTTCAGATCTTTGTCCATATATTCAAACACTAGGGTTAATTTATTTTCTGTATGGATCACATCGTACAATCTGACGATGTTATTATGTTTCAATTCTTTCATTAGAGAAATTTCACGAATAGCTGTGGAGGGAGTACCTTCTTCACTATCCAATTTAACTTCTTTAAGTGCTACATAAACACCAGTAGTTTTGTTTAACCCTTTATAAACAGTAGCATACGTACCATTACCTAATTTTTCCAATTGTTTGAATCTAAATACATGAATAATCAAAAATACAACGATAGTATTGTAAAAATATTCATATCTACGTTAGTATATGCATGAATATAGGCATAATAAATTAATGCGAAAAAACATACTGAGATGAAGAAGTCATAGTTATTCAATAGAAAAATAAAAAACACTTGTCTTGTTGATAATAGAAGCCAAACAAATCTTTTATTCAAATAGGATTCTTTTATCGTTTTTAATTAGTGACTTTTTTTTATTTTATTTCACTTTAGATTTCTCTATATATTATTTCCTATATATTATTATATTATTACCCATACATTTTTCACCTTACAAAATAGGAATCTGATATTCTTCCATCCCACGAGCCCATTTTCATAACGGCGCTACCACATAAAACACCTTAATTTTTGCATCACGTGCTCTAATTTGCCATTCTTGGTTGGCAAGGCAAAGCAACATTGAATCTCGTACACGAAATAAGCCTCATCTCGTACAGGATGTAAAGGCGATAATTCCTCGAGTATTCTTTTTGAATTAGTAGGGCATCAATCAATTCAGTAGTAATTGTTGGAGAAACAACCTATAGAGTCTATTTCAAGAGGATTTGCAAAGTTGGTTTACCTGGAAGATCTTTTAGCAAAGAGAAAAAGTTTAATATATATATATAAAAGACGTGCAAGCAAGCGATTTTGGTTGAATTGTATTGTACTGAACTAGAACCACCCTTTAAGGAAGAAAGAATAATATATCACCTATCGAATGTCAGACCCTGTTTATATTGTTGCTGCTAAGAGAACTCCAATTGGTTCCTTCCAAGGTTGTTTATCATCATTGTCAGCCATTGAATTGGGTGCCATTGCTGTTAAAGCTGCTTTAGAAACTGTACCACAAATTCCATTGGATAAAATTGATGAAATTGTTTATGGTAATGTTCTATCAGCAGGGTTGGGTCAAGCTCCTGCAAGACAAGTGGCCTTGAAAGCTGGTATCCCAGACCATGTTGTTGATTCTACTATCAATAAGGTTTGTGCTTCTGGTATGAAGAGTATCATTTATGGTACACAAGCTATTAAATGTGGTACTGCTGGGATTGTTGTTGTTGGTGGTTGTGAATCGATGACTAATGCTCCTTACTTGATGCCAAGTGCAAGAGCTGGTTGTAGATTTGGTGATAGTACAATGGTGGATGTTTTACAAAAAGATGGGTTGAATGATGCTTATGATGGATTAGCTATGGGTGTTCATGGTGAAAAATGTGCCAAGGATTTCAATATCTCTAGAGAGGAACAAGATAATTATGCTATTGAATCTTATAGAAAGGCTCAAACGGCTCAAGCTAAGGGTAAGTTCGATAACGAGATTGTCCCGGTCACCATTAAGGGTAAAAGAGGTAAGCAAGATGTTATTGTTACTAAGGATGAAGAAACTAGTAAGTTAAATGTTGAGAAATTGAGAAGTGCAAGAACTGTTTTCCAAAAGGAAAATGGGACAATCACTGCGGCCAATGCATCTCCGATTAATGATGGTGCCGCAGCTTTGATTCTAGTTAGCAAAGAAAATTTGGAAAAATATAATTTGAAACCATTGGCTATCATTAGAGGCTCTGGTGAGGCAGCTCACAAACCTGCTGATTTTACTTGGGCTCCCACTTTAGCTGTTCCAAAGGCATTAGCTAATGCCAGGCTCAATAATATCGAAGATATTGATTATTTTGAATTCAATGAAGCCTTCTCTGTTGTTGGTGTTGTTAATCCAAAGAACTTAAAGATCCCACTAGAAAAAGTTAACGTTTATGGTGGTGCTGTAGCCATAGGTCATCCGTTGGGTTGCTCAGGTGCAAGAATCGTGGTGACTCTATTGAATGTCTTGATTCAAGAAAATGGGAAATTAGGTTGTGCTGCCATTTGTAATGGTGGTGGTGGTGCTTCCTCCGTTATTATTGAAAGAGTATGAATAAAATAAGATGTGTATATATAATTGATTCTAATTTCTCCCCCTTCCTACTCCTGTATTGTTATAACAAAAATATAAAAAAATAAATCATACAAAAAATTTTAACTTCACTTATTATACAATCACTACTTTAATAATTTCAATTGATATTAGCATTTTTCTAATTTTTCGTACTTTCTTTGTTTTATGGTTACTTTTCTCCCCTTAATGTTTAAATTTTGCTATTTTATTACGCGCTATAGATATAAATCGTAAAAATATTTAAGATTTGCCAAATAAATATTATTTTTATATAAAATATATTTATGGTTTAATTTAAAGTTCTAAAATGATTTTATGTTAGTGAAAATCGGTTCTTAAGGTAGTTGTTAGCAACATTTCCAATAATCACGTGACAAGCCAAAATGTCACGTAGTGTGAGCTACGTTAGTCACGTGTATAAATCAGGATCACATGATAACGGAATGAACATGTAGATTAACAAGTAACTGAATCATGAACATAAATTCTATTTAAGAACCTAAAGCTAAAAGAATAAACTAGAGGGTTAAGGTAGAACAAAGAGGTAAGAACCAGAAAACAAAAAGGACGAGATACAAAAGATGGAAGTGTATAGTGAACAAATCGGAACGTAATAATAATAATAATATTTAACTTACATAGGCTCAGGTATATAGTTGTATAGTTTAATAAACAGTTGGTATTAAACTAGCAGCCAAAAAGATAAACTACTGGGAGTAGCAAAGATTAAAATTGTTACACAAAATTTTTGCAAAAAACATAGCGCCGCCTAGTTTCGATCTAGGGACATCAGGGTTATGAGCCCTGCGCGCTTCCACTGCGCCACGGCGCTTATTTAAAAGCTGAATGTTTTAAAAACAGTGGTCAATTTTCTTTGAATTAGTTCATCATGTCTATACCTCCAGACCACAATTTGCTCATCTGCTGTTATACCTTACGAAGTTGCCTATTAATATTGCTCCTGGCAAGTTCCTATATTGTAGAAAGAATGTACCTCATTGCCATCGGGACTAAAAAAAACGCACCAGTATAATTTGTCCCCACGTTAATAAAAATAAATGTAAACCCTCCACTCTATTGTAAGACTACTTAAACTTCATATGACTAGCAACTGGAAAATTCCTCCTTAATGCTCATATGCTGGCATTCATAAAAAGCTTTCTTTCTTGTCTCCTTCACCCTTGTATATTCTAACAGTCACTCCAAAAGGCAAGAAGTATTCAGCACATCTATGGATCTTTAATAAATGCCATTATCACTTACCAACTGAATTACACTAATTTATCATCAGTGCATTTGTGATAATAAAAAATCATCAAAAGCTTACCCTCTTGATTAGTTATCCCCGGGAAACACGTATATCTTACTGTTCCTATTATATTACTCTATATGTGACAATTTACAGTCTCGTGCTAACGGCTTGTGGGATTTAAAACCTTTATTGTACGTTCAAACATGAAAAGTTTTATAGCTCCATCTTTAACACCGCCAACGGTGTTAAGATCTATTTTTCCGAGAAAGTGGAAATATTTCGCTATAGCTGGCCTTAGATTTTAGAGGACTCATAACTAAAAGGGCAATATTTGGAATTGAAACATTTCTTGAAATATTTGAAAGATGCTAATAAATTTCAGTGCATAGTTTAAGCAGTTTCTATGAGTCTCTTTCTCTGTGAGTTGTTAGCACGATTTGGTTTAATGTTTATTATGTAGGAAGCTTGAATATCAATGACTACTAATCCAAAGTGATAGTAACAAATAGTTTGAATTTATATATAAAACTTGTTTTTCGCTTATTTGTATGCAATGTATTCTTTTGTTTTTCCTTATAGTGTTGTTATAAGATATTAGGGGTATTATTAGTGTTTGTTTAAAGAAGCTTAAGAACAAATTATTGGTAATACAAAAAAAAAAAATAAACAAATAAACAAATTTCGTAATTTCAACAATATAAAATGTCTAGTGAAAAAAAATATAAAGTGATAATAGTCGGTGGTCCAAGTGCCACTGGGAAATCTACTGTTGCTCAAAACTTAGTGTCTAACTTTGCTAAATATGATCATGTTCATTTGGAATATTTAGAAGGTGATGCCTTACATTCACAGGAGAACATTGATAAAATGGCAAAGGGGATACCATTAGAAGATAAAGATAGATGGGGTTGGTTGAAGAAAATTGCTATTAAATCCATTGATGTGGCTGAGATGGATAAAGATGTTGAAAAATGTGCTGTTGTAACTTGTTCAAGTTTGAAAAAAAATATAGAGAATATATTAGAGAAAATAGGTAAAAAGGCAGACTTCTTATTCATCATATTGAATGCATCAAGAGCTGATTTAATGGAGAGAATGAAATATAGAGAAGGTCATTTCATGAAAGCTAATATGGTAGATTCACAATTAAGAGATTTGGAATTACCAACAGCAGAAGAGGTCAAAGAAGGGGTTGTTGTTGAAGAAATTGGTGGAAAATCTGTTGAACAAGTAGATGCTGATGTACTAGCAATTGCAGAGAATTTTTTCGGATTCGATAAATAATAAGAGTGAGCCTAACAGACTCTCTCCTTAATATAATATATAATATATATTTACTTATATATTTACGTATAAATATAACGCACACAAAGCGCTAATAATTATGATAATATTAATTAAAATAATAGATCTCACAAATGCAAAGAATTAAAACTTTGAAAAAAAGAAAACTAATAGCATATGAATGAGTAAAAAAGGTCTAAATAATAAAACTGTTCTAAATAGATAATATATATATAAAGTATATCAAAAACAAATAGAGGAAAATAAACTTTGGCGTAAAAGAAAATAAAACATAGAATAAAATGAAAACTAAAAAACTTGAAATAAAATGTCGATAGTAATAATAAAAATGGGGATAAAAAATGCAGAGTCATAAAGTCGTTATAGTATTGTATGGGAGAATGAAATTGTGTTGTTTGTGTCTTTCTATTCTTTTATTCTTGTCGTTTTTGTAATGTCATAAGAAGGAAATATATTTTCCACCTTATTATATTGTAACTAAATAATCATCAATATCAAATTTATTATCTGCTAAAGTAGTGGTAGCAGATGGATAAACTTCACTGAAAAATTCGATCTGAGAATTGGTAGTCAATTTGTTCTCTATATCAAACTTTCTTGCTATATTTAATTTAGGGTTATAATTGCTATCCATATTTGTGTTAGTTTGATTATCATTATCATTTTGATTTTGTTTAGTTGCAGTGTTAATATCAACATCAAACTCTTCTAAATTTAAATAATCAATATCCCAATTATTAAGTTGGTTAGCATTACGATGATCAATGCTCATGATACTATCGCCTGGTGTAGATATGCTTTCGTCATGACTAAAATAATTAAACATATGTTCCTCATCTTCAAGTCTCATTTGATCATGGAAGAGATTATTATTATGATGATTTAAATCTGAAACATTTTTATCTTGATCCATATCAATGTTTAAATCACGACAATATAATATTGAAATATAAGTATCCATATCTAATCTATCAACTTTTGATAATGGACCTTCTGTGGTAAACGACTTGATCGTTAACATTTCATCCATGATTTCAGGGATATCAATTCTATAATAAGGATTAACGTTCAATATTTTTAATAATAAATAATTAAAAATATTGGAAATGGGTAAAATTTCTTTTAATAATGTGGATTTTTCCAAATAATATTTGAAATTTTTATCTTCAAGTCTATTTGCTGATAGCCAAGGATTTCTATTACATGTTAAATTGATCAACAATATACCTAATGACCAAATATCTCCCTTAGAAGTTGGAATTAAATCCACATTTGTGCCTTTGAAAAATCCAATTCTTTCTGGAGCCATATAATATGAACTACCAATAAATGCATTTATTGATAAAAAGCTTTCATTTGTTGATAAACCAAAATCACATAAAAATATATTAAATTTTGAATCTAATAAAATATTTTCTGGTTTAATATCACAATGGAAGATGCCTTCTTCATGGCAATGGAAAATTGCCGAACATAATTGTATAAAGACCTTCTTAATCAATAAGCCATTGCTACTTAATTTATTATCCATGACAATGGCATTGTAAAGATCATTTGGATAATAATCCATGACAATAAATAAGGCATGTGGGGAATCGAAAACAGTATGTATTGTAACGATGTTTGAATGAGAATGAACCTTTAATTGATTTGATATTTCTTTCAAATAAGGTTGTTTAACAAACTCTTCATTTTTCAAATTTTTAATCTCACCTAAATCTAAACTTTCTAAAGTCAACTTATTTTGAAAGATTGTAAAATACTCAAATAAAAGAGTTTTTAAATTCAAATTGTCTTGCTTACCAATGATTTTAATTGCATATTTCTTATCATTTATCGAATTAATTGCTGATATTATAAGCCCAAAAGTACCTGAGCCAATTTGATCTTCTAATCTATAATTATTTATCTGACAACCACTCCACATCTTCTTCACAATAGAAATGAAAAAAAATTGTAAAATAAAAATAAAAAGCAATATCTAACCAGCGCTATCTGTAAAACTATCTTTCAAGGTGTGTAACCTATATTACTTTTATAGTCTAGTTTATTCTAAAATTTTTTTTAATTTCTTTTTATTATTTGTGTTCTATAATTGTTGTAAATTATCAGTTGATTTACTCTTTAAAGAATGCTGGAGAATATTTTAGAGATTCTTGTAGCAAGTATCAATGCAGTGTTATATTTATATAGCGGTAATGAGAACGCTTTATCAATTAATACCTTGATTTGATGTGTCACGGTAATGTAAGGTTGGAAATAGAGATAACCACCACAAGAATAAATTCAGTGACAAAAATAATCGATGCCCTTAAAAGAAAAAAATATCAACAATAGCAATACAAACGAGAATAAACGAAGGAAAGCACCAAGAAAATATTAACAGTAGTAGAAATAGTAATAAATAAGATGCATTAAAAATGCATGCAATTCTTAAATAAATGAATGCCTACCGACCTACTCCATATTTTGGAATATTTTGACTAGTGCAGGTATAAAAGATAAATGAAACACGAATAGCTCATTACTACGCCTGTCAAATAGATTCAAGCACAACATAACGTTATCGATCGTGATACCTATATGTTTAAGATTTCTCTCTTGCAAATAATGGTGAAATCTTTATGTTGTGCACTACTTGCTTTCCATTACCCCTATCGCAGAACTGTAAAAGAATACCGTTCCCTTCGTGGAGGTAATAAAAAGAAAAAAAAATCAACAAGAGCAAATATCCTATAGGGAACCAAAATTCTAATGCCTAAATCGAAGCCTCATCATTTGAACTCCACTAATATCCAAACTAAGGTACAAATTGATTGATCCTTTCCCACTAAAAATCTATAGCCGACTGAATTAGACAAGGACTAAATATAACGTGTTAATGATAGTAAACAGTAGTTACTCAATAATGAATAATAATAGTTTCCCGGAATATGAGACGTTTGGCAATACATGGTCAAAGTTATTAATTAGTATGTACCATAGAGTTTCATCACCTATATAGTCAAATCGGGCTTATACTTGCTAGAATCGGTACTTTAGCCACTTTAGCCACTTTAGCCAAACTAAACTAGCCCCATTTGCCTAAAACGAAATCTCAAAAAATGACGTTCCAAATGACCGTATACTCAATAGTAGTTCGCACTAAACACCACTGGAGGACTACAGCAAGTCGATTTGATGTGCCAAGGAACCAAGAATAACGAAATGTTTCTCAATGTTTAAACTCCCATTAAGCTACTAATCGCTCGAAGATAAAAAAATATTTATCCAAAGTGGAACTATACCGGTGGTATTAATCAACTCAAGAAAATTGCGTTGTTTTTACCTATTTTTATGGATCCATGGAATCTTAGCTAAAATAGCTCAACTTGGATATGATTATGAATGTAAATATGTACGACCCCATATTATATGGAAATATTTCGAGACATAATGAAGAAAAGAAAATGACAAACCTTTTTTCAGCCAGCCCAAACTTTAGACCGTTTTATGACATTTGAATCTTCCTCTAAAGGATATTGTTTTTTTAATCGAAGTACCATCTGCAATATTTTCTTCTCTTTTTTTCAGTTGTTATTGTTACTGTAGAATTCAACGAATATGAGACGTCAAATAGTCAAATGGCGTAGTCTGATAACAAAACATGGCCCATACGGGAAACATCAAAAATGACGGCACAGAGGGTTGTCAACAGAACAAAGATGGCAAATATATTTTCCTATAAGTCCATTTCAGAAATGAGTATCTCTTTAAGATTTTTCTGTTCCTTGGAACGGAAAAGCTTTTCAGAAAATTTCAAGCCATTTTCCACCAGATAAGGCTCAGTTGATAGTCTAATTAATCCGAGGATATCCTAAAGAAGAGAGTATTTGTTAAACGACAAATGGATAGCATCAGACAGAGCACGGCTATTGGCATGTACGACGTAGTAAAACTTAATAGCCCATGTAGAGTCTTACGATGAGCATGCCATCGTCTTACCACCTAGAATATTGGTCGAACGGCTTGGCATAGCCGTATTTGTTTCACTTGTTAATATCAGGTCGTATATGTAAGATGTATGAGTTATACCTCATAAGATTAAAAATGGTATTTAAATTTTTTTTTTAAATTTTTTATTGAAAAGCTTGCTATGAGATTAATCATTGGAAAGACAAAGAGTGGGAGAATAAATTGAGATCGGTCCTTACGGGAACAGAAGGGCTAATTCTAAAAATAGTATAATTTACTAGCTGTAGTCGTATAAAACATTCACGTTTACAAAACCTATTATTATCGGGCCAAATAGTTGAATTTAGTCTGTCATTACTTAGAAGTATGTTTTTTACATAAGTAGTATAATCTATAAGAAATTACATATTGTTATTATTACATCTTTCTCGGTTGATGACGTTATTCCGAGAAAGTTAATCAAATTGTCGTTGATGTATCCTAGACAACTGAAAAGTCTGACTCTGCATGATGTAGAGAGATCTATGCTAAAAAATTGTTTGAAACTTAACTATATATCGGCCGTAGCATTTGTGTCATTTCTAGAGCCAATGATTTCAGGATTATCTGTTGATGTCTAACAATAATTCAATTGCTTGTTGTTCTCATTCAAATCTAGGTGTTGAATAACATTTTAGTTATCATTCTTGCCTTCTTTCTTACTGTCGTTCTGATGGATGGCCCTGGAATTCCTGTGCAAAAATTTCTGCGCCGTCTGCTGGATCTTCATTTATATTCATTGAGTTTTCGTGGTCATCCTTCACTTCTTCCTCTTCCGTATTTATCTTTTCTATTAGGTTCTCATGCACACTTGTGATGTGCACTGATGATTGTATTTCCATTTTCAGCTCGTTTTTTTGGACATTTTTTTATGTCGTATATCGGTTTTTTCGTTGCCTGTTTTGATTTTTTTTGAGCCACAGCTTCAGTTTTCAAACCACAACCTCGATTTCCTTGACAGTTAATTGAGATATTGCCTGCAACATTTTCAAAAGCAAGTCTACAGCATCATCTCTTGAATCTCGAACTTTATTTTCCTAGCCATAACCATGTGTGTTTCATTAATAGTATTTTACGTTTTAGAAACTTTAAGGGAATACACTAATATTGTTCCATAAGTCGGTCTTTAAACCTATGAGATCTTAAAGATTGGTTAGATCTGGGTAGTGTAAATTACTAATTTTTGTATTTGAAAAATATTATGTAAAATACTGTACCTTCCCCAAAACAGAGCTAGAAGAGAGCATCTTGGTGTACGTACAATACTAGATCCTTCAATGTATGTATTTAAGTTTTGTTCTATTCAGTACTTCACTTTCAAATTCAACCTGTTCCTTAATTTGATGTCGCCATATTAGATACATTATCTCTCTTGCTATAAGCTTAACTAACCATTTGTAGGATAAAAAATGCTTACTTTTCAACATCAATATAATGCACAAGATTTAACATTTCTAACGCGAAAATATATCATAAAACAGTTTACATGCTGGTAGTGGCATGTTCCCCATCAGTTATATTTCTTTCCGGACAAGGTTCTTCTTCTAAATTAACAGTGTTTTGTATTTCAACTTCATTTTCCTTTTCCACTTCATTTTCCTTTTCTACTTTTTCTTTTCCCCCCTCATTTTCTAGTTCTTCTCCTTCTCCTTCTTCTCCTTCTTCTTCTTCTTCCTCTTCTTCCTCTTCTTTCTTTTCTTCTCCTTCCTCTTTCTTTTCTATCACCTGCTCTTGTTCTTGCTGTTGTTCTGGTTCTGGTTCTTGCTGCTGTTGCTGTTGTTCGTGTTCTTCCTCTTTCTCTTCCTCCATTCCCTCTTCTTCCTCCATTCCCTCTTCTTCCTCCATTCCCTCTTCTTCCTCCATTCCCTCTTCTTCCTCTTTATCCTCTTCCTCTTCTTCCACGTCCATGCCCTCTTCTACTTTTTCTTCATTATTTGCAGTTCCATTATCAACTGCACTGATATTCTCTTCTGTTTTAGTATTTTTTGTAGTATTAGTGGTAGTAATAAATTGTTCTTTATTGTTGCAAACAAAATCAAGTATGAAATTTCTTAAGAAAAATAGTCTACGAGTTTGGTTAGCAATATTGACATCAGTTTGTGGATTAGTTAAAACACTAATGCATTGTGCTTCAGTTGGTAATAAGCCAGTAATCTCAATAATCGTCTTAAATGTTTTAAATTTTTCATAATTATTTTCGGCCTCAGTCTTTTTATCCTGATTAGTAAATTCAATACTCTTCTCAATTAAAAGACATATTAATTCTAATAACGATGAGCTAATTGATGCAAATATTATTTTCAAGTCTTTTAAACTTTGATCTGTATGAATACTAATTTTATTTAGTGCATCACTTAATCGCTTAGCATTACAACCAATATTTTCTTCACAATTCAACCAAATTAATGGTAAATTTTTCACATCATATTCGAATTCAACTTCTCGTTTTTCATTTTTATTTCTTTGTGAAGTATCATAATGGTCTTTGTTTCTTGGATTTTTCATATCTTGTATTTTTTTAAAATCCAAATTTCCTAATAAAGTTATTAAACATACCAAACTTTGTGATATAGTGGGAGCCATAACCTCGATGATTGATGGCATAGTATTTACCTGCATAAATGGAATAGCTGATATTAAAAATGAAAATATATCCGTTAATAATTTAGTTCTATTACCATTATTATAAATGTTCATCAATTGAACAATGATTTCATTATTTTCACTTTTATTATAATAATCCCAATCAATAATTAAATTCATAAAAACTTTTCTATTAGGTGATTCTAATGACAATAATTTAGCCAATACGTCAATACCAAAAGTTTGATATTTGCCTAATTCTAAAGGATATTCCGAATATGTCAAATGATCAGAGCCTAGACTATTTGCAAAAGGCTTGGGTTCACCAAAACTAATAATTAATAATAAAATTAAAAAGAAATCAATTTTAGAGTCAATAGCCAAGTTATGTGATACGTTACTCAAACTAATAATAATATCCTTCTTTAAATTAAAACATTTCCTCGTAAAAATCAATTTCTCTGAATTAATAAAAATAAGCCATAGAATATCAGAAAGAAACCTTTTGTAGTATATATTCTTACTGATAAGTAGAGCATTGTTATCCGAAAAGGTCAGATTTCTAATTATCATACTAATCATTGATAATTGGTCAACTGATAAAACTCTCGAGTCCTCGGCATCTCTTGTATTTACCTTGGTAAATGGTGAACCTATTTCATCTCTGATGGATTTTAAGGACTGCATGTAGGATGGAGTATATAAATTAGATGGTATTTGATTAATTTTCTTTCTGACGGGTTTAGGGATAAAAGACCACTTTTTAGGATAATCATGGAAGTTAGATGTGTAGTTCGTATTATTAGGGTTATGATCTTCATCTTCATTGTACACCTCTTCGTCGTCAATAACTACTTCTACATCGTTTAATAATGGTGTTTGTACGGGAGTTAGCATTGGAGGAACTTGTTCGATATCATTACCAGTTAAAGAATCGACTTTAATTTTAATATTTTCATTTTCTTGTTGAGTATAATTAATGGAATCTAAATAATTTTCAAATATTTGATTCATATTATCGTTGACTTTGTTATAAGGAGTAAAATTGTCATTTAAATGATTATTAATATCAGTTTCATACTCAGTACAATATTTAGTATTCAACTTCGCGGATCTTGAGTTAATATTATACGAATCGATAATATTAGAAATGGTATCAAGACCTAATAAACATAAGGCGTCAAGTAAGTAAGTACAATCTGTTAAATTAAATTTATATTTAGAATCAGAAGTTATGATTAAAAGGGTGTTTAATGCGGTCGAAATTTCACCTAAACTATTGGATTCTAGTGCAATGGATAAATTTTTCTGATTAACTGTACCAAGTTCAGGAGTAAATAAAAATATAGGTTTAGTAGAATCAATTTTTTCACCTATTTGAGAAACATAATTCAAATCATAACCTAAAATGTTTTGAATTGGTCTATTAGTTGGTTTATAATTTCTAATAGTTGATCTTTCATAAACTTTTGGTAATTTAGCATATTCTTGTTGATATTTTTGTCTCATTAATTCATGTTGTTTCTTAACCTTCTCTTGCATTAATTTTTTCTGTTGTTCTTGAAATTGTTGTTGTTGTGACTGTTGTAATTGTTGTTGCTGTTGCTGTTGCTGTTGCTGTTGCTGTTTCTGTTGCTGTTGCTGTTGCTGTTGCTGTTGCTGTTGCTGTTCTAATAACTGTTGTTGTTCTAATTCAAGTTCTTTCTTAGTTTTTTTTGGCTTCGTTTTACGTAGTTTCTTGGTTGGTTTAATAACACCCTTGCCTTTAGAGACGGACTTATTCGAAAGAGATGGTTCAATAGCAAAGGAAGATGGAGTTTGAACTGAGTCTGATTGATTTAAACTTTGTTTTGGCTTTGACTTGACTCGAGCTTTTTGCTTAGGCTTTTGCTGTGGTTGAATGAGAGGTTGTTGTGTTAATTGTTGTGGATGTGATTGAGATTGTGGTGTTTTCTTTTGCAGCTGTTGCTGTTGAAAAGGGAGTTGTTGTTGTTGTTGTTGCTGCTGTTGTTGTACACTATTGGGTGGTAGTTGGTGTTGTAGTTGCATCTGTTGTTGAAGTTGTTGGAATTGTGGTGATTGGTTTTGGCTTAATGACTTCTGTTGTTGAGTCATTAATGGAGTATTATTTGTTATCGGCACAGCATTGCTGACCGCAGGGGAAGAAACATTAGATGCATTGGTGTTGTTTGTATTCGTAGGAACTGTAGTATTATTTTCATTGGAATTATTATGAGAAGATGGTACAGAGTTATTATTGTTATTAAATACTTGATATTTTTTTAAGATTTCTTGGAAAAATTGCTGTAGGAACACTTTTTTAGCTTGTGTTTCTTTGACACCATCTGGTGAAAGTATAAATTTTTCATATGGGGCTAAAAACTTATAATAAATGCCAATTAATCTTTGAAGGTCATTAATTTGTAGTTTATTGGCAATTAAAGCCCATTGTTGGTTACTGGAAACGTTCTCGCAGCCCCCTAATTTTTGAACAAACATAAATAAGATAAATAAATTAATTTTTCTATTTTGAATTTCAGGTATACGTTGTAAAAAAATATTATTTCTCTTACAATTTTCAATTAATGATTTCATAAATAATTCATATTGTTTACTGCTCAATTCAGCAGAAATTCTATGTTGCAGTTCAGGATTAACGCTTTGTAATATATTTGCAGGAGTTAATCCGCTATGAGAAGATACAGTACTGTTATTGATATTATTAGCAATATTGGCGTTGCTATTAGAAGTTGCCGATCCAGGAGTGGGTACGGATCCTTGGCCTAGAGTTGAATTAGGGTTACTAACGTTAGGGGTTCCCGATTGAGAGATATTTCTATTCATTACAGCCTGTACTAATTGTGGAGATTGTGAATGGGACTGAGATTGAGTAGTATTCTGGGTTAAACTTGAATTTAGATTCGTATTTGGATTTGAGTTTTGTTTTTGCGATTGAGGTTGTCTAGAGCCTTGGCGTTGTTGAGGTTGGACGGCTTGGAAACTATGTTGTTGCTGATTCATTTGTTGTTGATGTTGTTGTTGTTGCTGCTGCTGCTGCTGTTGTTGTTGTTGCTGTTGTTGTTGGTACTGTTGCTGGAATTGCTGCTGTTGTTGTTGTTTATGCATTTGACGCTGTTGTTGTGGTTGGGGTTGGGGTTGTGGCTGTGGCTGTGGCTGTTGTTGTTGTTGTTGTTGTTGTTGTTGTTGTTGTTGTTGTTGTTGTTGTCTATGCTGCAAAGCAGCAAATACAGCAGCTCTATCAGCAAATACATCAGTAGATCTATCAACATGGTTATTGTCTTGGGTTAAGTTTGGATTATTTAAATTGTAAGTGCTAACGTTTTTCTGGTTAGAAGTATTTATATTGTTAACCACTGGAGATTGGTAGTTAAAGGAAGGAGACATGGCTTTAGTACCTGTATTATTTGCATTAGTGCTATTGTTACGGGATAAATTATTATTGTTATTGGTGTTAATAGAATTATTAGTGGTAGTACTATTCTTGTTAGTATTATTTGAAGTAGAAGGATACACATTTTGAGTGGTTGTTTGCGATAAAATCTGTTGTGGTGTTGCAGAAGCAGAGTTTCTTGAAGTTGTATTTCCAAAATTTCCACCGCTGGCATTGTTATTTAGATTTGAGTTCATATTTTGGCCAGGCGTTAAGATGGCATGCGCATTGATATCTGCAGGAGTTCCGCTTGTATTATTATTTAACATGTTTGAATTAGTATTGCTCACTGTAGGATCATTAAATTGTTGATTTGAAGTGTTCGTGGGTGAAAATATATCTTGAGGAGACATAGAAAATGAAGGTACATTGCGATTGGCACTTGCAGTGTTACTAATATTTCCATTATTATTATTATTGTTATTATTATGATTATTATTACTATTACTGTTGTTATTAGTTGGGAAGGTATTAAGTCCTATATTATTGTTCATAATAGGGGTGGTACTATTATTGTTGTTGCTAGCAATTGATTTCCTTGCTAAAATTGCTTGTGGCGAAAGAGGCAGGTTATTGCTATTAATAGGAGCACTTGAACCAATTGGGCCGCCTGTACTATTATTCCTTGAAAAGTCAAAGGGAGAAGCTACTTGAGACATCGGATTATTATTATTAATATTATTGTTATTATTCATAAAATTTCCTGGAGATTGGCCCTGATTTATCATGTTGTTGTTATTATTTTGATTCAGAGGATCGTTAAACCCAGCAGCACCGTAGAGGTTTGAAAAGTCATCTGAATTACCATTGGTGTTATTATTATTGCTGTTAGGACTAAACAAGTCATCATTTATATCGTTATTTAGAAAGTCCATATCGTTTAGTTTTAATGTAAGCTAACTTAATCAATACAATTTAAAGTAATTGAGACCTCAGCTAAGATTGTACTTGTTTTAGGAATATTAGGTGGCTATTTGATTATATGTTAAATTATCTCTCTATTAACGCAAATTTTCAAATGAATAAAGAAACATGTAAACAGATATGTGATTAGCTGTTCTAACAAGAAACCTTTTTTTTGTTCGATAAATCCGTGTTTTACTTTCAGTAGTTTAATATCTGCCTTTTCGAGTTAATAATTATGTCATCTGTCTTTGTCGAATTAACAAACTCCGACTCAGCTTTTCCAACCGTTTACAACTGTTTGCCCAACTCCAGTTTCTTACTGAATACTTGCCGATCCAACTCATTGTTATTGTTTGCAACTATCTGGAAAGTTTATTTCGTTCTTTCGAATTCAAATTTCGTGATTCTCGTGGCGCGTGATATTTAGCGGGCGGGTAATTCTTCAAAATCAGACCCTGTTGAAAACCGGAATTAGAATGTAAAAGATTCGAGTATGTGAATATATATGTATATAAATATATATTTGAGTTTATCTATTAATATAAGTATCTGTAGGATATATATGATCATGGCATTGGCTATATATTGTCTGGCTTTATTCACCTCTTTTAATGAATGAACATAAGGAATAAATCACAAAAATTTGCAAATAGATGTGAATAACAAATGAATAAATAAATATCTAGTGCAATGGAAAGTCAATTAGAGTATCCAGGTTACTATTAGTATTTAGTTTAGTTTACAATTATGGCATTTTATCATTTTTTTTTGGCTAAAAAAAATGGTATTGGATATATTATTATTCTATTTTAAAAAGTAGTGCGGTAGTTTTAACGACGGAATAGTTTAGAATACCATCTGGTATTTAATCTTTCCATTGTAGAGGTGTAATGTTTCATTTCACCCCAACAATCTCTACCAAAGTTACAACCGGCCATGTTAACGACAAAGTCACGGTCATGTTCATTATAGAAATATCTTGGATCATCATTGCTTTCAGAACAAGCGCCAGGTGGGAAAGAGTTGATTGCTCTTAATGGTAAGAACCCTACTTTGGATCTGATCCAGGCTTCGTTACGGTATAATTCTTCTAGAGCATCTTGTTCACGATGATCCCAAACCATGTGTCTTTGTTCATACATT
Source organism: Henningerozyma blattae CBS 6284 (assembly GCF_000315915.1). Classification (NCBI taxonomy): domain Eukaryota; kingdom Fungi; phylum Ascomycota; class Saccharomycetes; order Saccharomycetales; family Saccharomycetaceae; genus Henningerozyma; species Henningerozyma blattae. The sequence continues at coordinate 402,978 of NC_020185.1, forward strand.
ACAGGTTCCCACCAGACATCCAATAACAATTTAGACCATTCGGAGTTCTTGATGAAAAAGGAACCCAAATTGAAACCACCGCAATCTTGAGTAATTAAAAGATTCATATCTTGCTTGTAATCAACATATGGTAAATCGATTGGAATATTCAATGGATTGAATTCTTCTAATGTTCTTTCGGTCATTTGGTCTATTCTATTGAAAATATGGTCTTCTAATGATTTTTTTGGCTCCATAATTAAAGTATCCAAGTCTAACCACCAGAACCATTCTGCATTTGGAAATTCTCTCATACTTTGCTTTAAGATATCAATTTTTTGCCACCCTTCTCTATATTCATGTGAATATCTTTTAGATACAGTCAAGTCTTTAATAGTTAAACCATAACCATGTCTCTTAGCGTAAGCTTTTTTGTTATCAATGGAAATTTTTTCAATAAACCACTCTTCTTCATTTTTCCATCTTAAGACACCACCACCTTCATTGGCTGCTAGGATAATAACAATCTTTGGATCCTTGTTTAGTAAAGAAAATGGCCAGATTTTACTCCACCTAGATCTATTTGGATTGGCCAAACTATTTGGTATAGAACTTTGGCCTAAAGGTGTTCTTAAGCCTCTAGAATTGCTATTTCTTCTTCTTTCATATTCTTTAATTAGTGAACTAACTGATTCATCACTACCAGAATCAGCTAACCAAAAGATACTGAAAGTGACAATGAATAGTATCAATACAATTCTTCTAATGTTAAATATTTTGTAATGATGGCCACCATCATCATTACTATTTTTTCCCACATTGAATCCCAGTAATCGTTTTAGTTTATTTATATTGTATTGGATGGATGGTGGAATCATGTTCAAAAAAGAGCTATTGCCTTTATTTCTAGATTTCTTTTCAACGTCATCCTTCAGATCATGTTGACTCACGGGTAGTTCATAAGCACCGACTGCCATCTTTTTGGATTCTTAAACCTCTTTGAACAGATATTGAAGACTAGTTATACTCTTATTTAATATTTGGATTAGTCAAATAAAATCAAACAGCATTAAGTTTGTAACCGTTTCAAAAAAAAAATTAATTTTTGAATATGAATGTATTTTTCCTAAATGCTCAATTGTCGTGTTTTGTCATTTGATACAGTATGTTTTTTTTCGCCTGACATTAAAAGCGGGAAAATTAAAAATATAATTAAATTGTCCCAAGGAGGACGCCAATTGAGTGATGAAATCAGTAAATGACAAGAATGTACTAAGTATTTAATTAAAGATAAAATTACAGAACATTTTATATTATAGGTATAATGCAACGTAAAATATTTAATTAACAAATAATTAGGAATATATAAATTAGAATTATCTTATACTGAGAAGTATGATCATGACAAAGAAAGAATAGTATGCAATTGTATGGGGGAATAACACTAGAAAATTTCACAAATTTAAAATGTAAATTCATTACGGAATTGTTGTAAGTTCATGCCTGGTTTAACTTTTTCAAGTAAATCAGATCTGTCCATCGCAATAAATGCGCGTTTCAATGTATCTAAAATAATACCACTATTGGTACTTAAGCCTGTGTGAGACTTGTAGGCATTATTTAAAGTATTAGAAGAAAAATTAGTTTCCAAATCTGTATCCAAGATACCATTTATTTCATGCATACTTAAAGCAGTCAATAAATGCTCAGCAGCTTCTTTGAAACATCCAATGTTAATGGAGGAGACTGCTAAATTATAGCGGGCTCTAACAAAAGACGGTTTTAAAGTCAAAGCTCTATGATAAGCAGCGACAGCCTCCTCAGATCTATTAGAATTGGCCAATGAAGCACCCAGTCTGTTCCACATTAATTCATCATTTGGATTAACAGTTAATGCTGTCTTGAAGCAATCAATTGTTTTGTCATAGTCTGCAGTGGTATAAAACAACAATCCCAAGCACAATTGAATGTCTGGATCAATAGTTGGTAATCTATTAGCTAACTGTAAAAACTGTTTTGTAATTAGTCTATTCAATTCTTTATGGTTATTATCATCGTCAATATTGAAGTCCATTTCAAGGTTATTGATACTATTATTGTTACTAATGTATTCGGGGTATTTTACTTTAACCCATCTTGATAGCATTGTAAATGCACTGATATCATAGCCTTCGTTAATATAACTAATAGCTAGATTCTTCATTGCCTCTAAATTTTTAGAATCCAATTTTAGACATTGTTCTAATGCGCTAATACCTATTAATTCTTTTTCATTCTGTGTTTGAACTAACCCTAGTTTTAACCAAGCATCCACATGTTTAGGGTTTTCTTGAACAGCGGCTTCAAAGGCCATCGCAGCTTCACTTAATTTAGCACCATTTTCCATTAATAAACAACCAATTGTGTAGGAATCAGGATTATTCAAAAATTCATTTTGTTTCTCAAATTCATATTCTCTAGGAGTTCTGTTGATAATAGTTTCATTAATTAAATCTCTATAGGTTGTCTCCCATTCCATATCACCTGCCAATAAATCATCTGGTAAAACATCTTGTGAGTCTTCTTGAATGCTATCCCAAACTTTTTGAAATTGAGATTGATATTCGTCACTCATCATTTCATCTGAATTATTCTGTTCTTGTTGCGATTGATTATTTAAATGTGATTGTGGTGCAATAACATCGTCTCCAGATATATGTAGTTTTTCTGATACTTCATTTTCTAATTGTTTGAATTGCTTATCCCACAATTCTTGTTCATCATTTTCATAAGGAACTTGTCGTTGGATATTGGTCGATGGTTGCTTTTGTTGTTGAAATTGGGTATTAAATTGTTGTTGCATATTTGTACTACTATTTGTGGCTAACATTTCTGCATCACTACCAGTGAAATAAGCGGGGATCTGGGCGGTATTGAAATATCCGCTTTGGAAAGTAGAATTTGATAAATATGATAATTGACTTGGTTGTCTTTGAATCTGTTTGGGTAAAAATGGAGTAGAAGGGTTTTGAGTGGTATTTGGAGTGCTTACATTTGATTGATTTTTAAATTCATTAACCCAATCAAATTCATTGCGAGATTGAGAAATTCTTTGGCTTAGTTCTGCTTTAGATAAAACTGGAGGTGATCTTTGTTGAAATAAGGTGTCATCCATAGTTATGGAGCCTCTATCCATTGATTGTGGTGAATTAACCATTGGTGGAGAAGGAAGTTGGTTTGCTCCTCCATTCATAAAAGAGTTCATATGAGCTTTATGAGCATCAGATATTACATTTCTTTTACCTTGAAAGACATCTTGTTGGGAAGAGTTAGCCGCTGACCCTCCTTGAAAGTTGTTTTGGTATCCATTTGATAGGTTTCTATTACTAAAAGCGTTATTAGGTTGCTGTTGGGTATGTTTAGATAGCTGAGCCAGAGGGTTATTATTGACTGAGCAATCAATGTTATTCATGGCTTCTTGAGTTGAATATGTATATATTGTTAGTGATAGTTTTGAGGTTTAATTGTAGATATATTTAAATTTTATGCTTGTTGTATAAGTTCGTGAGGGGATTATTTAGTACTAAAAAAATTATCCCTCTAATTGGGTACCTCAGTTAAGTACAGAAATCCTGGACAATAATTTTGATGTTTAAACAGGAGGAAAATGAAAAACGATTGGCGTCAGCTTTGTTGGAAATTATCGAGCACAATGCGTAAGTCGATATAAATTGTGATTATTAATATATCAAATATTCTAGTTGTTGATCCTAAGACCTATGTACCAAAATGTACAAATTGAAAGTCGTTTAAATAAAAACAAGTATATTTTTGATCAAAAGAGGTTAAGAGAATATATCTATTTATGGGTTAATCATCATTTCATTACTAATTACCGAAGGGAATTGGAGTATCTCGCTCTCGTCTCCGCCTTCCCTTTTCATTATTTAACTCAACGTACTATGTGACTAATATTTGAAATCACGTGCAAACAATAAATAATTCATGTCGAATCGAAACTTCATGCTGCTTGTCTAGAGATATATTATACAATTTTAAATATATATCAAAATATCTAATTGTAAAACTGTAATCATGCATAGGTTTTAGAATAGTGACCTGAAATTGATTTTTTTAAATAATGTACCCTTAATAATAAATAAAAATTATCATTATAGTGATGTAAAATTTACTAATATAGCCTATATTGTTTTAAACTTATGGAATTGACTGGAATTTTAACAAAAATACCTGTTTTTTAAGAATTATGATTTTATCTTTTATTTATGATTTATGTTTTGTTTTTCATAAATGTAATAAACAAAAAAACTCTATTTAAACAAATTGTTAATTTTTAAATAAATATTGAAGAAAAAATTAATTTCAAAAGTTTTAAATAAAATAAATTTTACCTATTTTTACAATACTATTAGTTAACGACTGTTCAAAATCTACAACCATTAATTATGTCAAGTTTACTTTAAAAAATTATGTGTCACGTGATATCACCCTGTGTGTTGAAAAAAATAACTCTCCCGGGGGCGAGTCGAACGCCCGATCTCAAGATTTCCTTTTTCCAAATTACAGTCTTGCGCCTTAAACCAACTTGGCTACCGAGAGGTGATAATTGTTGTTGTTATTGTAGACGAGATTGACTTTATACTCATCTATAAGTTGCTAACTAGAAATTATACATAACACTGAGCAACTGCTAGTTGCATACCTGTGAATATCGGTTCGATGCATAATCTCTACTAGTTAGCCAGCATTACTTAAACTGTGCACTCCTACCCTTGTAAGTAAGTTTACAAACAGTCCAATTAAAGTAAAATGGGAAAGCTGGCGTTGACCTTTGAAAAGTATTTAAAGGCCAGCTTTTCCATAATTAAGACATAAATTTATAGTTCTTTCATATAGTTATTTAGTTTAAAAAGAACAATAATTATATTCGTAAGTTCGAAGTATTAACTGGTGTTAAGTTAATAAGATTGTTAAGTTAAGTTTGGAAGTTACTATTTAAGTGTATCGTACTCCTAAGTTGGTTTACAACAGTTGTTTGTGACATAGTGATACTGTCAGTACACTATGTCAAGGGTTAGTAGCTTACAAGCCCTAACTAAATCAGAGACGTTCGCGTCAACATGTTGCAACGCGTTAACTCGCTTGTATATAAAGCGATGCCCATAAGGCATCTATATAGAATTACACAGAATAAGATAATACTGGGATTCAAGAGAGTTAGACATTGTTATACAGTGTTTAAGATGTAAAGACGATTACTTTATTTAGAAATATATAGTAAATACTATAACTAAAATGAATATATTTCTTAAATATTGTTTTTCGATATAAACAGAAAAACACATTTTAAACAATAAGTCACGTGATAAAAGTCTTTTACCACTTAATAGAAAATGATATAATCATATTCCAGCACACCCTCTTAACAAACTTTTTTTTGTATTAATTAGGAGTGTAATGTCCTTAGATTGGCATTAATGACTCATTAATTTATCTCATATGTGGCTTTAATTACCTGTGTTGATATGTTTTGTATTGTTTATGAGTTATAGTAGCAATATCGGAGATCGATAAAATTCAATCAGTGGGCATAGGTGCTTGTGTTTTGTAATTGGGTTAGTGACGTTGGATCCAAGAAGCTAATTCTTGGTTCTATGTCAACAGTAATAACAATAAATTGAGCGTAACACACAAAAATCTTCTAAATTACTATCAGAATAAAAATTATGACCAAATAAGTAGATGAGCCCGGTAGGTTCTAGGTAATCTTCTATTGATAAGCTATGGACTATTTTGTTCTTGCAAATATAGATTATGCAGTTAAGTGGCCACATTATGAATTTTTCTAAGAATTTTTCTTCTATCTAATTCAATGCTCATAGTATCAAGTGGTCAATATCGATGAAAACGGGTTATAAGATTATTATCAATTGTAGTGTAATTATCAAGAGGATTGAAAAAAAGGAATTGAAAAAAAGGAATATAACAACTGATTTATGTATTGCTTTGTAACTCCATAGTGCAATACCTTTCCATATTGTAATTTTAAATTGATAGTAAAATAGATACTATAACGAAAAAGACGAACAAACCAAATTATCTTACTGAGATTATCTAATAAATAAAATATCAAAATTACTATATTTAGTATTATGCATTTTCTACTAATATGGCAGATATTATAAACTCCACTTAGATCAAATGTGAATAATAATATGCGCTATAAGTGAAGAATTTATTTTAGCTTTAAGAATTTCTAAAGTTGTATTTCTCAAATTAATATCTAAACGTATAATGACAACAGTTGAAATTTAATCAATTATTTTCTACAAAATAAATAATTGCAGAATATTTTAGTGTATACTGAATATTTAGATATTCTAGTTGAATAGGGGATTTATTTGTCTTAAAGGTCCTCTAAATTTGATTCATTTTACATTAAAATAATCTTAGACATTTTTCTACTTTAATGTTTTGATAATACATATTTAAAAGTTTTCCACCAATGTTAACTTAACACTAGAAATATGTATAGACTAGTTTTGGATAATTTCAAACACAGTTTCTGTTATTACGAATAAATATTTATGTCAGTTTAGAAGCGTGCCACAGAACTTTCTACCATTTCAACTAAATAAGACTTGAATTTTTTTTTAGAAATCTTAACAATTAGATTGGGTGATTCCTGCACTCTATAACTAACATTTTACAATATATTGACTAAACAATATTTTGTTTTAAAACATTACTAGTTATTTTTTTCATTCAGTTTTTTTATTTTTTTATTTTTTTGACAATGAAAAAGCATATAAGATTCAAGTTCAAGTAAATGTTGAAATGCCTTACAAACATTTACTTATGTGATTATAAATTTCAACTTATCATTATCCTAGATAAAATAAAATAGATGAAATATTTTATTTCCTATCAAGCTGATTAAGTCAAATAAATAATCATTTCAACACCTATCTATAGAAAGTCTGATAGGGGGTTTTTAATAAATCTCAACAATTACATCTTGTACAACTTTGAAAGAGACTAGTCTAATTATTTAAAATAAAAATTCAAGTAAGCTTTATTTCTTTTCTTAATTGCGTCGTTCGTATTTAATGATCTGAAATTTTCAAAATTTGGAAAAAAAAAATTTTCCGGTTTGAAAGAAGCGATGAGCCAAGTGAAATTTCAAATTTCATTAACAACGATGCTACTACTAGATTGTTATTCTATAACTAAATACTTGCTTACTTGAATAGTAATTGATTATTAACTCTCATTTGTATTTTCATTGCATGTTTCATAAGATAATTTCAAATTTAAGAAGTACTTTCTAAATAACATAACTGAATACCTACAACTGAAATCAATTATTCAAAATGGCTAAAGAAGAATTCAAATCAGTAGACAACTATGAGCTAAGAATGCCAGCTGTCTTACCATTTGCCAAGCCATTGGCCTCCAAAAAATTAAATAAAAAGGTTTTAAAAACCGTCAAGAAGGCTTCCAAGGCCAAGAATGTTAAAAGAGGTGTCAAGGAAGTTGGTAAGGCCTTAAGAAAAGGTGACAAAGGTTTAGTAGTCATTGCTGGTGACATTTCTCCAGGTGATGTTATTTCTCACTTACCAGTTCTATGTGAAGATCACTCTGTTCCATACATTTTCATTCCATCTAAGCAAGATTTAGGTTCTGCTGGTGCTACCAAAAGACCAACTTCTGTTGTCTTCATTGTTCCAGGTAGTAATAAGAAGAAGGACGGTAAGGCTAAAGAAGATGAATATAAGGAATCCTTTAATGAAGTCGTCAAGGAAGTCAAAGCATTATAAGTCACATATCCATAAGATAACTCCACATTATACTCTATCGCACCCCATTATACTCAATAACAAGAAATAACAAATAACATTAATATTAACGAAAATTTAATTCCATTACTATGAATACCGCTACACAATTCTAGCTTATATGCTACTCAGTTTTCATAATAATTGTATTTCTGTGCATGATTTTTTGTTTTCTACCTATTTAAGCAACCACAGCCATTTTCTCTACAATTCTCGAAATTTTCTGTAAACTAATCTCAACCGTGGTCCATAATTTATGTGGTTCCGGACCTGACATATATAAGTATATATGTATAATCAACTTTTCTATAACATCGCCATTAAATTAAGGCATAAATCAAACTTTCTATAGTTATACATTGCCATAATCCAGAAATTACCCGGGCGTACTGTTTTCCTGGAACATGTGGCATTTCGTGTTGCGTGGAAATTTCAAGCTGGAACCGGCAAAACTAATAGTGGAAAACTAGTAGTGGAAAACTAGTAGTGGAAAACATAGACTAGGAGGAAATAAACCCAATGAAAATAAAAGGATCAGAATAAAAAGTAATTGCATACGGTTTCACTGAAGCTGTATTTTGAAATCCCTTTAATACACATTTCACCGACTACTAGGACAGCTCAGTAATATCGTATAAGATGCCAGGTGTTAAAGAGCCAGCTTACACTTTGGTGTTTGATCCTACACCAGGAAACAATCATATGACTGTTGATGAATTCCAAAAAGCTTTAGAAAAGGGTAAAGATGAAGACAAAATTGATACCATGAAACAGATCTTAGTAACCATGTTAGATGGGAACCCATTGCCTGAATTGTTGATGCACATCATTCGTTTTGTCATGCCTTCGAGAAATAAGGCTTTGAAGAAATTATTATATTTTTACTGGGAAATCGTTCCAAAATTGGATGCTGATGGGAAATTAAGACATGAAATGATTTTGGTCTGTAATGCTATCCAACATGATTTACAACATCCAAATGAATATATTAGGGGTAATACTTTAAGATTTTTGACCAAATTAAGAGAACCTGAATTATTGGAACAAATGGTACCATCAGTTTTACAATGTTTGGAATATCGTCATGCTTATGTGCGTAAGTATGCTATCTTAGCTGTTTTATCTATCTTTAAAGTTAGTGATCATTTATTACCAGATGCTAAGGATCATATTAAGAATTTCTTAGCTGTGGAAACTGATCCAATCTGTAAAAGAAATGCCTTCATTGGGTTGACTGAATTGAACCGTGAAGATGCATTGACTTACTTGGAAAACAATATCACATCTATGGATAATTTGGATCCATTATTACAAATTGCTTTCGTTCAATTCATTAGAAAAGATGCTTTCCAAACTCCAAGTTTAAGACATCAATATATTGAGTTATTATGCGACTTATTGAGTAGTGCTACTTCAATGGAAGTTATTTTTGAAACTTCAATTGCTTTAAGTAGTATGGCTTCCAATCCAATAGTTTTAATCACTGCGGCTACGAAATTAATCGAGTTAGCCGTTAAAGTTTCCGATAATAATATCAAATTAATTGTGTTAGATCGTGTTGCTGATATTAACCAAAGAAATCCAGGCTCATTAGAAGATTTAACACTGGATATTTTGCGTGTATTACATACGGAAGATTTAGATGTCCGTTCTAAAGCATTAGATATTGCATTAAGTTTAGTATCCTCAAGAAATGTTGATGCTGTCTTGAAATTATTAAAGAAAGAATTACAACAAACAGTGGCTAATAGTGAAAAGGAAAAATCTATGGAATATAGACAATTATTAATTAAAACCATCCATACAGTTGCTGTTCGTTTTGAAGAAGCTGCCGCTGACGTTATTTCTTTATTATTAGACTTCTTAGGTGAATTGAATTCGACTGCTGCAAGTGATGTCATTTCATTTGTTAAAGAAGTTGTGGAAAAATACCCAAAACTAAGATCTGGTAATTTAGAAAATTTAAGTCTTGCTTTAGAAAATTGTAAATCTGCCAAGGCATACCGTGGTGCTTTGTGGATTTTAGGTGAATTTTCTGAAACTGAGTCTGAAATTCAAAAATGTTGGAAACATTTCCGTGAAAGCATTGGTGAAGTTCCAATAGTTCAATCTGAATTGAGAAAGTTAGCTCAACAAAATCACGACGAATCCCAAGCAACTAATGAAGAAGAAAACATCTCAAAACCAACCGGTCCAGTTATTTTACCGGATGGTACTTATGCTACTGAAAATGCATTTGATTCCGTTGATTCAAAGAAGACTATTTCTGCTGAAGAACGTGATTCGAGACCTCCATTACGTCGTTTCATCTTAAATGGTGACTTCTATACTTCATCTATCTTAGCAAGCACAATTATTAAATTAATACTAAAATTCGAAAAAATTTCAAAAGATTTCACAATTATTAATGCATTAAAGGCCGAAAGTTTATTAATCTTAGTTTCTATCTTACGTGTTGGCCAAAGTAATTTAGTTGAGAAGAAAATTGATGAAGACTCTTCAGAAAGATTAATGACAGCTATTTCAATTATTATGGATGATACTAATCCAAATGAAAAAGAAACTGAAAGAAGCTTACTTGAAATCGCCTTTATAGATGCTACTAAATCTTCCTTTAAAAAACAAATCATTTTATCACAAAAGAAAAGTGCAAGAAAAACTGTTCAAGATGTTCAAAAGAATGCTGAGCCAATTGATAAAGCTATTTCATTTAGACAATTTGCAGCAGCAGCTTCTTCCACAGCTAGTGATGATAATATTGAAGAAGATCTACAATTAGCCTTGAAGGGACACTCAGTTAAATCTTTAGAAAGTTCTACTTCATCTAAATTAAAGAAAATTGTACCATTAACTGGGTTTTCTGATCCTGTTTATGCTGAAGCTTATATTACAAACAATCAATTCGATGTTGTTTTGGATGTCTTAATGGTAAATCAAACTAAAGAAACTCTAAAAAATTTACATATTCAATTTGCTACCCTAGGTGATTTAAAGATTATTGATAATCCTCCAAGTACAAACGTTATTCCTCACGGATTCCATAGATTAACTGTCACAATTAAAGTCTCATCCGCCGATACTGGTGTTATCTTTGGTAATATTATTTATGATGGTGGTCATGGTCAAGATGATCGTTATGTTATCCTAAATGATGTTCATGTCGATATTATGGATTACATTCAACCAGCTACTACAAGTGATGAAAATTTCCGTACAATGTGGAATGCATTTGAATGGGAAAATAAAATTTCTATTAAATCTATGCTACCCTCTTTGCACGTATACTTGAAACAATTAACTGAAGGCACAAATATGGGATTACTAACACCTGCAGAATCTCTTGGTGAAGAAGACTGTAGGTTCTTAAGTTGTAATTTATATGCCAAATCTTCCTTTGGTGAAGATGCTCTAGCCAATTTATGTATTGAAAAAGACCAAACTACAGGTCAAGTTATTGGTTATGTTCGTATTCGTTCAAAGGGTCAAGGTTTAGCCTTATCTCTTGGTGATAGAGTTGCTTATATCGCAAAGAAAAATTCAAACATGAAACTAGATCGTATCTAAGTTTTCTAATTTCTGATCTTTCAGACTTTTTAATTCTAATTATATTTCTCTTTTAATATATTAAATAACTAAGGCTCCTAAAAACAAATCTCTTTTGAGGTTTAATTACATCATTCTACATATATGTATATATATATATGTTTTACATTTTTGAAAAAAAATATATACATTTCTATACAATATAAAAAATTAAAATAATAAATAAATAAATAAATAAATAAATCGACTACTTACTTTTCCTCACATACATATATTACATTGTTACTATTTTATTTCTGAGTAACTTTTTATTTTTAAGAAAAAAAAGATATTTGGACACATCTATATAACCCTGTAACAAATTTCAATAATGTTTTCGCTTTATTAGCGACTATCTTTAAAATGAAAAAAAAAAAACAGTTAAAACAAAGATATTTGGTAAAATAGCTGATAACGAAAGGAAATACAATATAGATAGTTTTATTATTCGAGAGGAATTTAATTATTAAAGGAATAATAATTTGAAATAAAATATGAGGATTCAATTCGATCAATTGTTAAGCTATAGTGATGAAGAATTCTCCGATGTAGAAAATTCTTCCACCACTACAACATCATCATTAAACAAAGATGATTATACTTTTATCAATGAAGATGAAGAATCAAGTGGAGTTCCCCATCTTTATTTACCTAAAACTATAAATACCGACAAATTTCCTATTAAGGTTTCATCTGAGAATGATAATCAAGCCATCGTATTATTAAACAAATCTAAAGTTAAGTCTTCAAAGAAGGATTCATTGAAAGAAACTACAATAGACCCAGAAATTACGGAATTATTAGAAAGATTAAATTTGAAATCTAAATTGCCAAGTAGATACGATCGTCAACCTACCAAAATTGTTAAAGAATTAAAATATCAACCATTATATTTAACCTGCAACTCTGAGACTAGTACCAATGATGATACAAGTTTAGATAATAATACTTCACAGACTAATGTGGATACTACATCTGTTTCTGACACCTTGCATTCAATTAATGATTCATTCTTAAAGAAATTAAGAAGTTTAGAATTAGAAAATAAAAATCAAGTTAATATTGCCAAAGATCGTAAAAGAAAGGAAGAAGAAGAAGAAAGAAAACGTAAAGAAGAAGTAGAGAGGAAGCATAGAGAAGAAGTAGAGAGAAAACATAAAGAACAGGAGCAAGAAAGAAAACGTAAAGAAGAAGAAGAACTTCGTATTAAAAAGGAAAAATTAGCAAGACAAAAACAATTAGAAGAAGAAGAAAGACAGAAAGCTGAAACTATTCGATTAAAGAAAGCAGAAGAAGAGGAAGCTTTATCAAAGGCTAAACTTGCCAAAGAACAAGAAGATAAACTAAAGAAAGAAGCTGCAGAAGCCTCTGCCAAGAAAGAACAATCGAATAGAACAAATACTAAGGGTAAATTCACTACTGATTTTAATTCTGTTGAACAAGTTTTTAAAAAATACAAGGATAAGATTAATTCTATAAAGACAGAAATTGTCCAACCTGTTAAAAAGGCAGATGTTAATACTAGAAATACATTATCACGTCACAAGAGAAAAATCAATCCTAAATTCGGTCAATTAACTAATAGCTTACAACAATTAACTAATGTTCAAAACGAATTATGTTCATTAATTGATCAAACCAAACCACATGAATTATCATACCTTTGGATATTAAATTTCATTTCCAAAGCTATTGTACACCAAGCAGAGACAGAAGTTAGAGTCAAACCAGAATCCGCCGTTCCATTGGCCAAGTTAACTTTGTACCTATTAGTACGATACCCTGAATTGAAAGAATTATTAATGGCAAGATTTGTAAAGAAATGTCCCTTTGTCATTGGTTATACTTGTAACATTGATACTGAAGATGGTAGACTAAGAATGGGATGGAAAAGAAAATCTGATAACAAATGGGAAGAAGAAACCTCTTATGATGAGAGATTGGGAGGTATGACTACCTTATTTTCCGTGATAACCCGTCTACCGTTAGCACCAGAGTTTATCAATACACAAGAACATCCCTTACCAATTTCATATTCCTGGAGAATGGTAGCACGTATAGCAAACACAAATCTCAAATTGATTACAAATTCGCATTTCGTTGTCCTGGGATGTTGGTGGGATGCAGCAGCATCACAATTCATACAAGCATATTCCAGACAAGCCCAAAAACTATTATTCCTTATAGCCAATGATTTAACAGGTGCATTAAGTCAGCACAAATATGTTGGTGCTGCAAGATTGCTGATTTTATTCGAAGAATGGCAAAGAGGTGCTATAAAAACATTCCCAGATATGATTGCATAATTTATAGAGTATAAGACTAGATTTATAGAAAACAGTAACAAGAATACATCACAATTGCCGCCATTTGAGTCGTCAAATTTGCGTCACCAATAAAAATTAGTCAGGGTATCGTGTTCACGAAACTCCGTTGATTTTTTTTATTACGGAAATTTCTCCTAATGCCAAGCGCGAATTTGAAGTGAATTCGGTATCGAGTTCAATTAGGATCTACCAATATCAGAAGGGAAACTCACAGGTACAGACTAAAAATACAGGTGCCAATAAAAAATTACAACTGTAACAAAGGACGTAATATGCGCACCAGAAACAAAGAGAACATATTTATAGAAGAAGAACGTTGATCTCAATCTTAAAAGACTCAATTAAGCTACAAAATCACTAGTATCCAAATATCTTTGCATATATATCTATAGGTTCATTTATTGATAAAGTGAAACACAGACCGTGTAGTGTTAAATTTTTTTTCTTCTCTTCAGCATTGAGGACCCTATTTTCATAATTACAAAGTCAACTATCTAGATGACAAAACTATCAAGATGGATTTTGGTAGTAAGTTGTTATTTAGTGACCTTAATCTTATTTTATTTTTCATTTCAATATAAATGGCTAGAACAATACATCATTGAGCCAATGAAATTACTGCTATGCTTCGCCGCATTGGGGATTATTACATCGAATTTTCTCACTCCAAGTCTATCTTATATTTCAATAGAAATATTTCATATTTCTGACAAAGTAGCAGGCATGACGTTGTTAGCGTTAGGAAATGGTATTCCAGATATCACAAGCACTTATAAGGCAATGAATTCTGGTGCAGTCTCATTAGCCATTGGCCAATTAATTGGTGGTGTCTTCTTCCTTTGTACTGTTGTGTTTGGAATGATGGGTCTAGTAAGAACCATTGAATTAAAACCCACTGAATGGCTAAAGGAAAATGAAGGAGTAGAAGAGGCGATAGAATCTTCATCTTCTAATTTCAATAGTGGTCATAATAATGATGTATTACTATACTCAAGAGAATATTTTATTTCAGATATATTGGCATTTTTATTAGTGCTAATTTTACCTTTATATTTTTTATCAGATGGTCATTTAAGATTGTATGAATGCATTATAATGGTCTTGGAATATTGCCTTTTCATGATATATATTCTTTGGCGAAATAGGAAACAAACAACCATAGAATCTGAGGAAGAATCAGAAACTTTCCAAAGAACCATCTCGACAACAGGCGAAGATTTTGGCTTGGAAGCCATTATCAGTAATAATAGAAATCAAGATGACCTATCTTTATTAAATTTAGCAACTTTCAATAATGGGATTATTCAAAGAAGAAAACAGATACGCCAACGGATAAGACATTATTTTCGATATAAATACAACGGCTGGTTTAAAATATCATTAAGAGATTGTTTGGATGTTTGGGAAAATCAAAAAATCTTTGATTCTTCGCAGAATAATGACATTATTACATCCACTAGTAATCTTGAAACAAACAATACAAACATTCCAGATAATCATTTAACTCCAACTAATATTCTAGATGAAAATAGACCTCTAATACCGAAGAGGAAAAATACTATATCATCTTTAGGAGATGAGCCATTACCAAATTTTATTATTTCTCAACCAAGTGATGAGAATTTAGATTCAATTAAAATTCGTAATAATAGGAAACATTCATTGAATACGATACATAATACTGCAAAAGATAATACTAAAAATTTTGATGATGATATTATTGGACCTTATTATAATAATAACAATAAAACAAAATCTTTAAGTTGTGATCATCTGCCGGATATTTCTACTGGCTACCAAAGTCTTCCAAGAAGCAGATCAAATTCTGTTAACAATCAACGATCTTCAATGATTTATGACCCCTTTGACAATGTAGCAGAAGAATCTGTTGCATTATATACCATGGACAACCATTGGCTAAGTAAATGGAGAATTTATCAACTTTTACATCACGAAGATTCTTTCTCTTCAAAATTTGATATTGCAACAATTATTTTTACTACACCAATCGTAATTTTATTAACCTTATTGATCCCACAACCCATGCAAGAGGAGATCCCAACAAACTTTAAATTACATCAAACGTTACAAATCTCAATAGCACCATGTATAATTGAGTATTTACATTCGTATTCCATTTCATTCACAACAATAATGATGACATTAATCATACTCCTTATGCTATTTGCCATTCATTTAACTAATTTCATCATTGTTTTGCAATATAAAACAAGTATCCAATCTTTTTGTGGTTTTATTCTTTCATTATTTACAATTTCATATTGTGTTGAAATTGTTGTTGATACTTTAACAAATTGGACCGACCAATATAATTTTTCTGAAACTATTTTAGGCCTTACAATATTTGCATGGGGTAATTCTATTGGCGATTTGGTTTCAAACGTTACTTTCTTCAAGATTGGTATCCTTGATGTTGCTATTGGAGCATGCCTGGGTAGTCCATTACTATATTTTGTATTTGGTATTGGCATTGATGGAATTTTATTAATTCTGGGTAATTTTTCAAATAATATCCAATCCACTGGTAACATTTCAAAATCTATTTTCTACAAATCAATAGATTTCAAATTTGACTCACATTTAATATTATGCTCCATTGGGTTTATTTTAGCGTGTTTGATATTACTTATAGCCATTCCATTAAATAATTGGAAAATTGATAAAAAAACGAGTTATCTATTATTATCATTATACATATTAATACTAGGGGCTAATATTTATCTGGATCAAGAAAAATGATACCTCAACTTTCATACTTTTTTTTTGGTTCAATCTTTTTAATCATAATATTATTACACTTTTTATTAAAAATTATACATTTTTAAAATATATATCTATATTTATATCTATATCTATATCTATATACTAGAACGATGGGGTATCATAAAAACCACATATATAATGCATTAAAATAATTTTCTTAAAATAAGTCTTCCAATTCATCTAAATCTTCAGGAGAATAAGCATGACAAAATTCTTGTAATTTTAATAAAATTTGATTTTTCTTATCATCGTTATATTTTTTCGCTATTGTCCAAACATTATTTATACAATATTTTCTTTTGTCTAGATAAGATCTTGAAGGATCCAAAAAGATTAATCTTGAATATAGATACCAAAACGAACCGTTATTGAGATAATATTTCCAATTCGATTCAATAATTAATTTGAAAATATTTTCTTCTATTAAATTAGTATTTTCTTTATCCTGCAATTGAATTAGCATTGATAAAATAATTTCTTGTCCGTTCTTTTTTTCACAATAGCTCAGTCTTTTCATAATTTTATCAAAAATAATAATTGGTAATATTTGTTTCTGATGCTGATTTTCATTCAGATTTTCAATTTCATTTTGAGTTGAAACAGATTCTTTTGAATTTGAATATCTACTCTTCTTTTTCTGATTATTCGAGGGTGTATTTTTATTTTCAATATTGTGTAAGAATATTAAAAATTGAATATTATCCCAAAACATCTCAAAGTCATCAGCATCTTCAATATGTGAATTATAAGATCTTTTAATTAGTGATAATAAATCAAATAATTTATCAAATTCATTTAATTTAATTAGAATTGAATATAACATTTTACAAATTGCTGTCTTTTTCAATGCAAATGTTAAACCTTTTTCTAAAACATTCTTCGCAGATAGAAGATCATTTTTATAATCAATAAACCAATTTGCGTATTTTAACCAAATAATATCATAATGAGCTAAAGGTAATAAGGATCTTTGGAAATTTAATTCAATGAGAGAATCATTATTTAAATTAATCGTATAGTTTAAGTATGAAATCCAAGCATTAATATTTGAATTTGATACTAGTGTCTCAGGAGATGAATAGAATTGGTTATCAACCAATTTTGATTCAAATAATGAATGAATCTGTAATACCTGATATTGAATCACTGTATATAATTCTTTTGTAAATTTTCTAATAATTTTTTTACGTTCAATCAATTCTGGACCTTTTCTTTTATGTGATAAATTATTAAAATCTAATTTTAATTTTGAACTTAACTCATCCTTCGATATAATTAATTTTAAATCATTTAAATCGTTGAATGAATCAATATGGCTTAACCAAATGGAATAAAAGTAACTAAAATGATAAATTGGTAATTCTAAAATTTTTCTTAAACAAAAAAAATATTTTTGCTTTGAAATACATCTTTCATTTAATTGATCTAAATAAAGTTTCCAAAATTCACCAGAATAGAAATGTAATCCAATATTTGATTCTGCTAATTGATATTTTTTTATTAATATTTTATTATTGGAAATGACTTGATTACAAAACTTTAAGTATTCTAACCAAATTAATAAAGACTTATTATTAAATTGAAATAAACCATTTTTAAAAATTTTATGAACATGAGCTAAATGACCAAGCTTGAATTCTAATAAAGCATAATCAATGTGATAAGTTTCTAAATATGGAAAATATGTTAATATTGACTCATACGTGCTTTTAATTAATTTATAGATTCTTTTATCAATGGATTTATTAATTGGTGAAACTTCGTTAATAAGATAATTCAGTAAATTCTCCCAATGAATAATTGACTTGGGAAAATTTGCAACATTAAGAGTTAGCTTAGAGAATTTATCATCAGATGTGACTAAAGTATATTTATCCATCACAATACAGTATGGGTTAACATTTGGATTTTTTTTATTTACATCTTTTTTTTAAGCTTTTTATTTAAACATTAAAATATCAATTTTTTTTAAAAAATCCACGCATTCAGGGTAAGAATATCTAGTAAGTATTGTGAAATGCCAAGTAGTAATTCAAAGCGTTAACAAAAATAAATATACCTATTCGATAGACATGTAAGATTTGGTACATATTAATTGATGAAATACTCATAAGAATGTAAATACTTTCTGCATATGACAGATATGGCATGCCATACCGTTACTTGAATGTTTGTGGTGTTATTATTAGCGAGTACTATTTCAATATCAACAAACAGGAAAGCTGTTCTTAAACAACGTAACAATATTGCTTATTGTGAATAGAACAATAATGTAATATTACCATAGGCTATCGTATTGTTTGTACATTCTACATACGAAACTACAGTAAGATCATCCTTTAATGAATGTGTCAAAATGCTATATTATTAGCTGAAAAAAAAAGACAACACTTGACCATTCTAGAAGTGTGAACTATTAAAAAACACAGTAAACTGATCAAATATAGAGGTGTATCTGTGTTATTTTAAATACATGATTCATTAGAGATATTTGTATGAGATAAAGAAATCTGGGAGACAAAGTACCTAATGATAACTTGTAGGAGTATTCTTGGAAAAAACCTTGAATAGCTTTAAATAAATATTTTAACGTTTATATAATTACTACGTAAGATATTCTACATGAAAAATTATCAACAAATGGAAATCTACGATTAAACAATTGTTTAAGCTTAATTTTTTTTGTTACTACATTTTCAGTGTAGGAAATATCATAGTTATTTACATTTGTAGATACTAGAAAACATTTTCTATCCTGTAAATCTATTGTGAACCACTATATTAGAAATTCTGAGTTTTGTCAACATTTTACCTTCAAGAATACTGGTATGAAACATCGGTTTACGCAACAGTTTTGAGATGGATACATAATTAGGTAAATCAATGTTACCTAGTGTTAACAATATATTACTCAATTATAAGTCTGGTAATAAATCTTAAAATATATATCTGTGATTCCATTATTATAAAGTTTAAAAAAAATGCTTGAAGTTAATATAGTTACAAATATTTGCTTTACTCACTCCTGAATGGAGCAACTAAAGTAGGTTGGACTTTGATGATAGATATAATAAAAACCTCTTCCTAATTCGGGAATCTGAAGAATTTATCAAGTAACATCAGAGATTTTATTATATTGTAACAATTAAAAAACAAAATAAAACAGATATTTCCAATCTCATTATTTCCAATAATTTTGGAAATAATAACTTTATTAACAAATTAATATTTTTACTGTACCTGGCTTTTTCGTCCTATAAATAGAAGGCGTCTCAAAATACGATTAATACACACAATATTATTGACGCGTATAGTAATAAAACATTATTGTGCGAACGAGCAGAAAGAATAACGATTAGAAGAAGATATAAGATAAGATATAAGATAAGATGTAAAGATAAAGCAATTTCCAGTCAATAGGAATATAAATACCAGTAAAATTACAACTCAATGGGTTTAGTTCAATTATTGGATAAAGAAATAAAATAATATTTATTTTTCATACTCTATAATAAAACACCCATTAGGATTCGATATACATAATATTGAAAAATTGTAAATTTATCTATTAATATATTTTTTACTTTATACAAATTGAAGAAGAATTTTACACCACTAATCGTCACAATTAAGAAATATGAACAATACACAATTAAGGATTGAACTAACATTTGACGAGCTTCTATTAATTGCTGTGTTTAAATATCTTAATTAGGACTGTTTACATCCCATGATGGAACTCGAATGATTATACTATGTGATGTGCTATATTTCTGATTTTTTACTACCATATCCTCTACATACTGCGTTAAATACATTGCCACCATATACATTACAGTCTGTGTTGCAGACTTTGCTACCGTATACGTTACAGAGTGTATTATATAATTTACTATACGTTATTACTAGTTGTATTGTTACAGTTTACGCTACATATTGTGCTGCATAATTTACCATTAGAATCAGTCGCAGATCATGTTACACGCATCGTTACAGAAGATACTGCAACTTATGCTTACATTGTCACCGTATACGTTGCAGATAGATATATTGTATACACAGTTATTGTATACATTTCGAATTGCATTGCTACAGTATACGCTACATATTGTATTACATACATTGTTGCACTATACTTCACATAATGCGTAAGGACATTGTTACTGTTTAGATTACTAATCACGCTGTCATTGTATACGCTGCCGCTTATATTGCACGCATTGAGGATTGCATTGCTGTAGTATATATTGAAGATTTTTGCATACATTGCTACCGCATGTTCTGCACACAGTGTTACAGATTTTGGTACCGTATATGTTGTAAATAGTAGCACAAGCATTATTGCCGCATAAGATGCTTATAGCATTGCTATAGTATATGCTACTAATCGCGCTGTATTGCTTGTTAAAATATACGCTACAAATGATGTTATTTACATTGTTGTAAGTGGTATTGCGGGCATTGTAACAACACATATATAGCAGATTACATTGAACGCATTATTAGCCTCTACATTGCAGATTGTATTGTTATAGTTTAAACTACTAATTGTGTTGCATACATTATTTGTCTACTGTCTTTCTTGCATCCATTGATAATTGTGTTAATTGCGTTTTCGAAACACGTGCTGATGATTTAGTTGTTGTATCATAAGCTGATGATGATGATGATGATGATGATGATGATGTTGTTGTTGTTGTTGTTGTTGTTGTTGTTGTTGTTGCAATTTACAGCAATAATATTGTTATTGCAGTATACGCTTCTGAGTATACTGTAACTATTATATTGTTATTATTCCTGTTGACAAATTGTAAAAATGGCATAATCTGTCTGTAAATTGAACAACTTACTTAGTATTATATTACTCTTTAACTTGCTTTAAATAACCTCTTAGATATACATATATAATATAAACATTTATATAGTTGGAACTAATAAATTATATACTTTTATTTAAGTTGAAATATACTGTAATTGAATATGCGTTCAACACTTAGGTATCCTTAAATAACAAATGCTTCCAAACTTGTACTAGTTTTGGTTACTGACTGTTGTGTGCGAGAAGCTGGACATTCTTTATTAACAAGCAGATTAGGAAAGCCTACTATATTAGAATAAGTTAGTTTTGAATGTCTGGTAAATTTGCTTCAAAATTTTTTTAATCAAGCTGAAGTAACATCCCTGATTAAAAAATTTATTTCAATAATTATGAGCTTGTTGGGGCTAATTCATCAATAAGTGTCCTTGTTTCATTTTTTTTTACCTTATATCACCCCTCAATTAAATGAAGCTATTAGAACAGCTTGAATTGTTTTTTTTAAACAAAAAACCTTGATAATATTAAAGGTGGTTCACTTTATGATTTGAACAACTTCTACTTTGTTTCCTTTCCCTTTAAATCTTTAAATTTAGATTATTTGAAGTACTTTTTTGAGAATTATTGCTATAAGATGATATGATTAATTTAACAGGCATCCAACAGTTTAAACCTCAATAGATAAAATTTACTAGCCCCCCCGATTTCACATTGGGAGGAGTATTTGTAAAATCGATTATTTTTCTTATAAATCGAAGTTGTTTGAGGCTTTAGAAATCATGTATGTTTCCAGAATAGAAATAATACAGGGCACATCAAAGTTGCCTATACAATTTGAAACATTCTCTCTATAATGTGATTTCATTTACAAAACTTTATAAAAAAAGAGTTGAGCTTTTAAAGTTTGTAAACCAAATTTTTCATTGATAATTAGTATATCAACTAATCACAAATACCCTTTGCCAATGCAATACAACATCCAAACCACACAAAAAGAAAATTCCTCTGAAAATAAAGATAATTATATTATCCCTGGTTTATTCTGGGATCCAGCCTGTATTATTGTTTAAGTTACGGAAAAAAATAAATACATTACGACATATAATACCTTATATTTTTCTCTAGGGACTATATAGTTTTGTTAAAAATATTTTATTCTTTAACTTTAGTATGGTGCTTAATATTACCATTTAATTCTAGTAAATAATTTTTAATGAGTAAATTAGTGTCCAAAAACTATCATTAGTTAATTGTAGATCCCACAAAATAAAAAAATTCTTATATATGGATACTGAATTATTTCATTTTATACTCATAGCGATGACCGCTGTACAATATAGTGACCTACATTATAATGCTTAATCAAAAACCACTCTCTTATTGCTCATACTCCTCTAGTTTACCAGATTATTTCATGTCACCGCTAATAAAACAGATTTAGGTGGTATTGCTTCGCCTAATATAATGCCCTATCCCACACAATATTAGCAACCTTGATAAAAAGTAAAACGTTAATTAAATTTAATTAAAAAAAAATGGTATATATATATAATTGTGGAAAAAAAAAAGAAAAAATTTTGAATTACTGTTATATCGTTAGTTTGTTTTGCCTTGAAAATTGATATTTTATTTAAAAATACGATAGAATATTGATTTTATGCTAAATGTAATATTGATCTATGCTAAATGTTATATTTATGCTAATAATTAATTTTGCAAAATATTATGATTTGATTATCATCGGTAGATTGTTTTACAAGTCTCTTACTCACAAACACATCTTGTACTTCAGTTCAAGTGAAATAAGTCAATGCCATTGATACAATACTAAAACAACCTTCACCTAATATAAGACCTGAACAAAAAATGATCATTAAAGTAGAATCTAATGAAACATTATAATGATTCCAAATTGAAGATATCATCCCACCCAAGAATCTTGCCAATGTGAAATTTGGAGTATTACAAATACCCACTCCCATTGCAATCCCCGAGGGAACCCATCTGGTTCTATTGGGATAACAATTTTTAATTAATGATAAAAATGATGCAATAATGGCGAAGACTAAAGCACAATCCAAAGCATGTTTTGGTAAATTTTGACCCAAAACTAATCTTGCACAATCTACCCATACTGCTGCAGTGGGGACACGGAATCTATCACCTGGGATGGTATATATATGAGAATAACAATAATATACTATTGCCGAAAGTGGGACAGACCATAATGTACCCAATAGTTGGGCAATGAATTGATCACGAGGTGCAGCACCTACTAAATGACCAGTTTTCAAATCTTGCATCAAATCACCGGCTTGTTGAGCCCCAGCTTCTGCAATGGCACCTGCAACAAGATTAAGAAGCACTGCACCTTTATGGGAGCGTGGAATTACTATGGCAAAGATTAATTGAGATAGTTTACCAATGCCACTCACCGGGTTAAGATCAGTTTCACCTAGAGCACGAATGGCTAATACAGCAAAGAAAAATGCTAGACATAAAGACAATAGTATAGAATAAATGGGGACCAATTGAGATCCAAAGAGACGTAACATTAAAATAATACAAAGAAGAGACGAGATGATGAGACCAGAGATGACTGTTGTGCTTGTTACCAATTCATTTGGAGGTACATCAGAAAGTGAATCATTGCCATCAAGTTGTGATAATTCCATAGTAAATTCCTTAGTATTGGAATGAATTAATTTAATCATGGAACGTACAATAAATACAACAAACCCTACAACTGCATCAGCAATCATAATCGATAATGCAGTCCATAGAATCCAACCTTGAATCCCATTTTCCCAATCATTGGGAGGAGAATCTGGAGAGACCCATTCGTTATGACGAGCCAAGGGAGCCAAGATGGCCCATCCAAGAACACAACCGCCAAGCATATGAGATACTGTGGGGAGACCCATGATAGCACCTTGGCCAAAATAAGCTGGGGATAATTGGAATGTCCAAAGGTAATTATGAGCCAAGTGAGATCCCAAGAAGGGGATATTTTGCAATATGGGGAAGATGTATGTAATGGCAGAAAAGATTGATGAGAATATAAACGTGTTTTTCAAAAGAGAAATTGGTGGGGATGTGTTTGTGTTTGCAAGTGTACTTGTAATTGTATTTGTAATTGTATTTGTGGCAGCAGGATTTGTGTCGCGAGGACTCGCGCCACTAATTTCTGCGCCACTAAGTTCCGCGCCACTAAGTTCCGCGCCACTAATTGCATCTGCGCCCGCATTAGCACCACGACCAGCGGTAGTCCCTGTCAAGACACCAATCAATGTTGCTGTGGCACTTCCACTAGGGAACCGCAATTTCTCTGTAATAATAGCATGTTTACGCAAAGGTACTGCACAAAACACACCAAAAAAGGCCAAAGCGGCCGCCCATGTGACCAGCTCCGGCAGTGTGAACAACTGGCCTGCCAGCCTCACTCCTCCTGTTTCATCTGGTCTTAACAATTTCTCCACTGCAGGTATCACACCTACAAATCCAAATGCCAATGGACCTGTCCCCACAGCCACAGCCACACTCTGAGCAAAAACCGCCTCAGCAGGAGTCACCTGAGGCAATGCTGTACAAGCCAAAAGAGCCGCTGGTAAAGACATCATCGAAACCCACCCAGTCTGCAATCCAAATTGGAAATTGGCAATAAGAAGTAACGTCCCTATAGCCAGACCAGTGACCGAGCACGTGACCAGCCGCAGCGGCGTCACGTGAGTGCACGCCAAAGAAGTCACGTGAGTGCACGTCAAAGAAGTCACGTGTAGAGGAGAAGCGCTCGTCACGTGCGTGGATCCGTATTCTATCACGTGCTTGTGCGAAATGGGAGCACCGGGTAATTCGTCATCCGTGTTCACGTTTCTTTTTTCTTTTCTTTTCTTTTTCATCTTTTTCCTCAATTTCTCCATTTTCCCAATTTTTCTGGGCCTTCTCGGGTTCCGAACAACGCGGCTCTTTTTATACAAGCTTTGACCGAGACGGCGCGTAGATCGTGTGCTTTCTTTTTCTGCCTGGTTTCCGATGACGCCACACAAGATTGGCAAAACAAGGTGTGTTTGATTACTAATGACGGTAATACAAGAGCATAAGATAATCTAAAAAGCAACATGTAATCGTAAGACAAGGAGTTCAAGTTGCTTAGCAAGTTGCTTAGCAATCTAAAGATCATGATAAGGTAAGCAATAATCGTCTGCTATGGCGAGTCGTCATATGCTGTGGTACAAATATTTAAAGGTGCAGTTTACTTTGTAAAGATTCTGTGTGTATTTATTATGGTGGAAACTAGTTTGTACAGGGTCTAGCATGTGACATTCTTGGTAAATACTTTATTGCACCATATGCATTTTAGTGATGCTTCTTTTGGTATTACGTTTGATCTTGATCTAGATTAGAATTATTCAAGGATTAGATAAATTAGAGTTTACTGTACTTGCTAGTTTCTAGTGGGTAGCTGGTATATTTGGAATGCCAAGAACTGCTTTTTAGCTCTTTTTTAGCTAAACAACGATATATGTTTTAAAAGTGTAAGTAGGTTCTCTCATGTGTACTGTACGAAACACACTATAGTATACCACGATGCAAGAGTTATTCTCGTACATATAAATCACACTATATATATGTATATATATATATATATATATATATTCTTGAATATTCTTTAATATGATTCGCTTATCCGCGCTTCGCCTCGCCTTTATTATGGCTTAATAAAATGATCGGCAACCAAATTTCAATCTATTATGTATATGTATCATTAAAAATATATACCCAATACCATGGAAACAGATTTCTATACACTTCCTGGATCCCATAAACCGAATACTCATCCTCATATATATCCTCATCTGCCACACTTACACCATATTGAAGATGAAATCACTCATCTTTTAAAACCAAACCGTTCTCAAAGTCTGACATATTTCAACTATGAAGCTACCCCTCAAAGAGAACGTATCTCTTCTAGATTTGATCTTTCCAATCCAAATAGAAATAAACTAGGTACGTACGATGGTGTATTCATCCCAACGTCTTTAAACGTCCTTTCTATTTTAATGTTTTTAAGATTCGGTTTCATCTTGGGTCAATTAGGTATTCTTTGCACAATAGGGTTATTACTATTAAGTTATTTCATTAATCTTTTAACTACACTAAGTATATCAGCTATCTCTACAAACGGTGTAGTTAGAGGCGGTGGTGCTTATTATATGATCTCCAGATGCTTGGGTCCCGAATTCGGTGGTGCCATAGGTCTTGTATTTTTCTTGGGTCAAGTCTTTAATTCAGGTATGAATGCTATTGGTATTGTGGAACCAATTCTTTACAATTTCGGTTCCAATAATGGTGTCATCTCACCAATCTTACCAGAGACTCATTGGTTTAATTTCTCCTATGCCACAATCATCTTATTATTCTGTTTGATAGTGGCATTAATTGGATCTCAATTAGTCTCTAAAGCTGGGAATATTTTATTTTTCGTTCTAATGGTTTCCATCATTTCAATACCTATTTCCTCCATCTTACAATCACCTTTTGAAAATGATATTATATCATACACTGGACCTTCATGGGAAACTTTCCAAGGAAATTTATTCCCACAGTTTACCAAAGGTGCTGCAGGATCTTTACTACAAAACTCTAAAGAAACTTTCAACGATCTATTTGGTGTATTTTTCCCTGCTACTGCAGGTATCTTTGCCGGGGCAGGCATGTCTAGTGAATTAAGAAAACCTTCTAAATCTATTCCCAAGGGGACTCTATGGGGGTTAGCTTTCACTTTCATCTGTTATGCTATTGTCGTGATTTCAATGAGTTTTACTATCCCTCGTGAAAGTTTATATAAAGATGTTCAAATCATTCAATCAGTATCTAAAGTTCAATTGATCATCTTATTG
Organism: Henningerozyma blattae CBS 6284; assembly: GCF_000315915.1. Classification (NCBI taxonomy): domain Eukaryota; kingdom Fungi; phylum Ascomycota; class Saccharomycetes; order Saccharomycetales; family Saccharomycetaceae; genus Henningerozyma; species Henningerozyma blattae. The sequence goes on from NC_020185.1 coordinate 430,207, forward strand.
GGTGAATTATCCACTTCTATTTTTTCCATCATCGTCGGTATCGTGGGTGCTGCTTATGTGTTAGAGGCAATCGCCAAGGATACTATCTTACCAGGTCTTTCCATTTTCTATAAAAAACCTTTATATTCAATTTTATTCACTTGGTTATTGACTCAATTATGTTTATTCTCAGATGTCAATAAGATTGCCACTTTCATTACAATGACTTTTCTTTTAACTTTCATAGTAATGAATTTGGCATGTTTCCTTTTAAAAGTATCATCAGCACCAAATTTTAGACCATCTTTTAAATATTTCGATAGACAAACAGCTTGTTTGGGGGTCATATGCTCCATCTTAGCCATGTTTATTGTAAACACTTTACAGGCCTTGGCAGTAATGTTTGCCATGTCTATTTTATTTGTAATCATCCATTATACTTGTCCACCAAAGAGTTGGGGTGATGTTTCACAAACTTTAATTTATCATCAAGTAAGAAAATATCTATTACGTTTAAAACAAGATAATATCAAATATTGGAGACCACAAATACTTTTATTTGTAGATAATCCAAGAACAAGTTGGAATTTAATCAGATTTTGTAATCATTTGAAAAAAGGTGGTCTATACGTATTAGCTCATGTCACGGTCTCCAATGATTTCCAAGATCAGTTTGTCAATTTTAAAAATCAACAAAGAGCTTGGCATAAGATTAGAGATATGACCCAAATTAAAGCCTTTGTTCAAATAGGTATGGGCCCAACTTTACAATGGGGGGTTAGAAACGTCTTTACAGGTTCCGGTTTAGGTGGTATGAAACCTAATATAACTGTACTTGGGTTTTTCGATATGACTAATTTTAAAAAACATGCAATACATAATACAATTCCTAGCTCGGATTCCAATGCAACCACTAGTACTGATTCTAATACTATTCCTAATCTACTCCCTAATGCATTCTCCAATTCAGAACCTTGCAATTGTTTCAAATTACCCACTGATGATTGTAAAAATGAAAATAAAGTTACTCCAACTCAATGGGTACAAATATTAGAAGATTTATCTCTAATGGGTTCGAATATTGCTGTGGCCCATGATTTCAAAAAATTAAATCTTCCTTCTAAAAATAAGAAAAATCCAAAATTGAAGAAATTTATCGATTTATATCCTGTTCAAATGTCTGCTCAAATGACCTTAAAAGATCAATCCTCGTCAATAATTACAACGAATTTTGATACTTACACTTTAATATTACAATTAGGTGCTATCTTAGTCACGGTACCTGAATGGAAACATACTCATACTTTACGTGTCATTTTATTTGTAGAAAAGGAAAATAAAAGAAATGATGAATTAGATAGAATGAAAAAATTATTAGATGCCTTGAGAATTGAAGCTGAAGTCTTGGTAGTCTCCTTAGATCAATTTAGAACTTATCAAACAATCGTAAAGGGGACTTTAATAGATTTCGAACATGTAAATAATATGTTAAAAGATGATTTATGGTGGCAAGAATTAGTAGAATCAAGAAGAACTTTAAAACCAACAAGAAGATTTTCAACAACTAACACAGCAGCACCTATAATAGATCGTCCAACAAATATTTTACAACCTAAAAAATTCGATATGTCAAAATTAATGAGACATGGAATTTCCCTTACAATGACTTCAAATATGCCCTTAAATACAACTGCTTCTGCAGTTTCAAGTGAATATTCAGATGAAGATAGTATTTTACCCTCAATGCGTGATTCAACTTTATCTATCCCATCTTTGGATCAACGTTTAAATTATGAATCTTCTAGAAGACAACAAACTATGGGCAGAAGATCTCCTACTTTGAAAATGCTTCATCCAAATCAATCTACAACTTCTGTTAATCCTGTATTCTCAAGTAATACTATACCAATAACAAAAATCTTGGAAGACGGTTCAGGTGATAAACCTACATTAATTCCAATCGAGGAGAATAATCAAAATGATGATCAAGATGATGAAGTTCAACCTGAGAATTTAGAAATTTCTCCAGCTTGCTCAAATGAAAGCTTAATCGCAGCTATGGAAAATTTAGGCTTCAATGATATGCCAAGTAAAGCACAGCATTTAATCTTAAATGATATGATGAGCCAGCTTTCAAGCACATCGGATTTGATCTTCTCCACTCTACCTTTACCGCCTCTTGGAACACATCTTAATGATGAAGCTGCTCTGCGATATGTACAAGATTTAGATATTTGGTTGGATGGATTGGCTCCAACTATGCTGATCAACTCACAATCCTTAACAGTTACAACTGCATTGTGACGTGAATAATTTTTTATACCCCTTCTCCATAGATATGATTTTTATATTTTAACACACACATACATATATATATATACGCTTTCTTTAATAAGGAATAGTCACTTTAAATGTTTATAAATTTAGATATAATAATAACTTAGAAAACTATAAAAAAAATTTTGTTATTCTTTTTTACTATTTTGGGAAAATTCTTTTTATTTTTTTTTGTATTATTTTTGAATATAATATAGAATAAAATTACAATGCAAATATAAATATTGTAAAAGGAATATAAATCTAAAGAGAAAAAAAATGATAATAGTACAAAAATATACCACATGTGCTCTTATCTGATTTGTTACAAGCATGTTGGTTTCAAATTATGTAATGCAGGGATTGGAATATCACTAATATTTAAAGTTGGGAATTCTTTTAATGCTTCTTGTAATACAGAATATTTCAAAGCAGTACCAGAAGTTAATCTTGTCAATTGTCTTGAATCACGACAGAAAGCTGAATAACGCTTAACAATCTTCAAATATAAAATCATTCTTTCATTATGAGATGAAGGGAATGTTGTTTGATGAGTGGTAGTAGTTACTAACTTCTTATCCTTAGATTCGTCGTTACCAATATCATCAAAAGCACCAGAGGCATTAGCAGCTGCAAAGGCAGGATGAGAAAAATCTAATTCGTCATTAGATACAGATGATGCACTAGTGGTTCTACTGAATAACACAGATCCATCTGTAGAACTAATTGGAGAACTAGTAGGTGATGGAGAATTACGAGTTGGACTCATACTATTCTTATTGTCCTTATCTCTGTTGAATTGGGTCCAAGTAACTGTAGCATCTCTTAAGGCAGCCCAGTCAGCATTGGCAATGAAACGTTGACCAATTTCATCTGATTTAGTTATTAAATCAACCCATCTTTGTAAAATTTCACCATTAGAGGCATCATCCACCGATCCCATGGATTTTAATAAAATTCTATAAGCAACAATAGTCTTTGGAATATTAAATAATTCATAACCTTCATCAATAAAATCGATAATAGCACGATCTCTCCAAATAGTACATTTGGCCAAGATAATATTGAAAAATGGTTCATCAATTGGTTTAATAGTATTATAGGTCTGAATCATTGTTTGTAAAGCATGAAAACCTTGTACTTTATCATTTGAATAATTTTCAAAAAATACGTCAAAGAAAGTATCATTTAATGAAGAAGAAATACCATGGTTAACATCTCTACCATAATGAACCGAAGATTTATACCAGATTTCATAAACATGATGGAAGTTGTGAGTATTATTCCAAATGTTTTTTAAGAAAGATTTAACATAAGAAACTTGTAAATCAATCTTATATGGCATTTCATCATTCAAAGCTTTATCAAAGAAAGTTTGAGCCACATTTAAATCTTTACATTCACCAATAAATGATAAATGAGTTTCAATTAAATAACCATATTTCATTTCAGTAGATTCTTCACATAATTTTTGAAATAATTTTAAAGCCATATCATTTTGACCTGCTGATAGAGAAGCTCTTATCATACCAACAGATAGATTAGGATGGAAATAATTAATCATAGAAGAAGATTTTTCATATAAAGTTTGAATTTCTGGATATGAAACACCATTATCATATAAGATTGGTAGGATAACACCAACAACTCTTGGATTTAAGAAAATATTAGTAGTGTATTTATTGGTATCATTTATAGCATTTTTCCAAATATCAACAGCTTCTTGGAATAATAACAATTCTTTGAAAGCAGTTATTAAATGCATAGCACCATACTCATTTAATTGAACCTTAGCATTTAAAACATCTTTTGAGATTTCTCTTAAAGATTTACACAAGTAATTGGTCATTTCTTTATGGAAAGATTGAGAATCATAATCAGGTTTCTTATTCATTCTAGTTAATTGATTTCTATTGGCTCTTAGTCCATTATGTAACAAATGAACCAATTTAGAAACACGATCAGAATTTAATTCTGGAGTATTAATCAAATCATGATATAATCCCATTGCTCTACCAATTGAATCCCAAAATAGTGGGTTGGAATTAGAATTAGGATGCTCGGATCTATGTCTAATATTCTTTCTTCTTGGAGTCTGAGACATGTATAATGTTTGAGAAACACAATCTTCAAAAGCACAGACTTTTTGGAACCAAGGAGAATCTGGGCCCACAGTATTATGATTTTGAGACTGTTGAATGTTGTTATTATGATTGTTTCTATTTTGATGTTGATTATGGTTATTATTGTTATATTTATTATTTTGATGATTTCTATTTTGATGATTAGTATTATGATTATTAAAATTCTTTGAATTAGAATTTTTCATCGTATCAGAAGGTATATTCTTATTATCCTTAGCCAATGATTGTTGTTGGTTATTTGAATTGTAAGAATTCAAATTAGTCATCGAATTCTGAGATGAACTAGATAATGATATAGGATTAAAGGCATTATGAGGATTATTTGGATCTGGTTGGAATTGATTCAAATCCATCATACTGGAAGAATTTCGAAAATTCATCTGACTTAAAGAATGTTGCAAAGAATAATCTTGAGATGAAATAGAAAGTGGAGTGGTGGATGGAGTAATTGAATTAGCTAAATTTGGAGAAGAAGCAACGTGCAAATTATAGTTTGGATTATTTGACAACTTATGAATTGTTTGGGGATTCATTTGAATGTTACTATTTTGTTGTTGAATGAAATTATTGTTCAAATGTTCCTTTGGAATAGAGGATGCTGGAGTAAAATTATACATGATTATGAGTAAATTGATGAATATATTTTTTTTTATTTTAAAAAAGAAAATAATATTTTTATGATCTATATTATGGTTAAAATGTGAAACAAAAAAAATGCAGGAATAATATTATCAGTGAAATATATTGGAACTTACAAAAATATTAATGAAGAATGAATGATTAGTATTTTTTTTTTGACAAGAAAGTTTGGTGGTAATAATATTGAATTTTCAATGGTAAAGTCTATTAATAAAAAATGAATGAAAATGAAATAAAAAACAGTGATGGAATCTAGTCTAATAAAAAAAAAATTAGTTTATTATTGGTAAACTAAAGAGTATCAGTGAAGTTGTAGTCCTTGAATATTTAATTTAATATTTTTGGCTGATAAATTAAACACGAAGGGCAATGCAAAATTTCACAAAATACAGTCAAACTTGTCGATATATTATTTGTTGAATTCAATAAAAAGAAGCAAACGAAGAAGATTAAAGTAATGAAGAATATTAAAAAAAAAGCTTTATTATCTAAAGAAACTAATTAATCTGGTTGATATAATGGGAATAAAAAGAGCAGAGAAAAATAAACTATTAATAAAAATAGCACGTATTTATTAAGGCTTCTTGACTTGTCGTTAGCGTTGGAGTTTAGCTTGTCGATGGACGTAGCTAATTAAGTTCCATCGAATTGATGAGAATAAAAGAATGGGTAAATAAATAATTAGAAGTTTAATCAATGAATTTTTATGAAAGAAAAAAAAAAATTCTACAAGATACAAAAACATTAATTTGTCATAAAATGATAATGAAAAAAAAAATGCCACCATAATTTGGTCCTTCTCTTCAGTCTTTCATGGCTCCATGTATGTTCGTATCTAAAACCGCATAGGAAGGTTAGTAATTCAGTATTTGTTAGTAAGTATTGTTAAACTTTTCATAATCAATACACTTTAATTGTTGAAACTAGCTCAAAATCAATGGAATTTTAGCGAAAAATATCCAGAGAATTCTTCGTAAGTAAAGTTAGTTTCGAATCTAGTAATCGAGTAAGTAATAGTAAATATTGGTACTGCATAGCTGAATATTTCCCTCAGCGATAGTAGTGGTCCCAGATGCAAGGAGCTGGTTTCACGTATAGATTCTATCCGCCATGGCTCGACTTGGCCGAAAGGGCATTAGGTTAATAGTTAATTTTTTAAGAAATTTCAATACAAGTGGGAATTATTGATGAAAAGTTAACCGGATAGGAAGTCGAATTGACTAAAAAAAAGAAATTAAAGAAAATTTTTCCAAAAATCTATAATGAAAATTAATTAATTTGGGAAACTTAGAAAAATCGAAAACAAAAACAGAAATTCATGCTTTTCTACATTCTTCCGACTCTCTAAAAAAAAATAAAAAATAGAAGCCAATAGCTCAAAGAAAGCAGTGCAGAAGGAAACGGGTCATTTTCTGTTTTGGAAATATATTCCCATATAAGAATGCCTGCAGGAAAAGAAGTTCCTAAAGTGACGATGTTAAGACTTTGAGAACTCTACAGGCTTTTTTCAATATTGGGTAAAGCTCAGTTCTCCTGTTAATTTTCCCACGTTCATTCTCTACCAGATTCCTACTAGATCGTTCGTAATTGGATGTCATTGTTCCCACTTTCTGAGATTTGTAAAATAGTTAAGCAATCAAGCGAAGAACGGACGATTCCTAATTAGGCTGAAAAAAACAAAAACAAATTTGAGAAATTTGAAAAATTTGAAAAAATTGAAAAAATATGAAAAATCTAAAGACATCGCCTGATGGCACCACAATAATTTCTCCAAATCAGACAAGAAAGCATGGTAGCGTAGAACGTTCAGTTACTTGAAACAGTAAGTTTCGATGCAGAGCCTCATTGTTCAAGTACTGTGCAAAGAAATCTCCGCGGATTTAAAATCTGAAGAGGGTGGGGGCATAACCAATGATACTAGGTATCATCACCCTCATTGGCTAATGCAAATTGAGGGTCTGTTTGTACCCTTTTGTTTTTTTCCGGTCGGGCAAATGAAGCTAGTAATCAAAGTTTACATTTCTTGTTTACAAAAAAAATATTGATCATAAGTGGTATGCTATGATCTGACATGAAGATGCCACATCTCAGGGCTTTTTTTTTATTTTTACTGGCTTTTGGGTGTCTAGAGTTTTCTAGCTTTGAAAAATATAACTAAATTGAAAAGAATGAAATCCGAATTTTTAAGCCTCCCTTAGAGAATCTTCTCATGGCGTTAGGAAAATTGACCAAGACGAAAAACAGCCTATCTTAACGGATTATTATCCGTATGGAAATCTTATTTACAGTAAATTTTGCCCGATCGAGAATCTTTGCTAGCCGAGGATGATAGGAATGAAGAGGCAATTTTCGAATCGTAAGGCTCTATGAGTTGGATGGAATTATCATTTACCGAATCATAATTGATTATATTTAACTTGGCATTTTCCATATCGGCTAGATATGAAAATCATTAGTATCAGTTTAACCCACTCATATCTATTTTTTAAATCGTGATTAGCTTATTAATAAAACCGAAGAAATGACAATTGCCCCTCTTCAAGGGATAAGATGTGTATGTAGCCAGTAATTTGCATCCGAATGATCAAATCAGTATGCAAACGTAAAAGCCATGTTGTTATTTCTTTGAATCATTGGCCCCTAATGACAAACTTGTTCATACTTGTATTCTTTAACTAAGTAAAGTGTGGCTCAAGCACATGGTGGCACTAATATCTATCGATATGATCAATTATATCGAATTGCTTTTAAAATTGGGAAAGAGTTCCCTTGTTTCCAATACTTAGTTTTTCGAGTATTCAGGAACAGTTGTTGAACTGGGTTTAAAGATTTTTTCTATTTTCTAGATTAATTTTCTTGGCAAATCCTTTTTTATTTCGAATTTTTGAATTCTTTTTTCTCTTTAATATTTTGAAATCAAAAAAATAAACAAGAAAATAACGGCGGCTAAAACGTGACCGCCAAATAATCGTTTTACTTAAACTAAAAATAATTAACAAGCACCAGCTTAGTATCTAATAGCAATGCTATATCATTTTGCACGCAGCAACTACATGGGGGCTGTTTAGATGTCTTTAGAAGTATAAAATTGATACCGTTTTAGACATAACACTATATATCTTGAAATCCCACAATTCTGTATAAAGGGTTATAGTTCATATTGAAATACAAATATGGTAAACTAATTATTATTTTTTATCTTTCATCTTTTAACTTATGCCTTCTTTATTACAAACAGTTTATCTGCTCACGTGACCAATTATACTTAAACTGGAAGTATGTTTTTTATTTTCCCCATTCGGGAAATTTCATATCCCGAAATTTCACAAAATTTAACAAACAAAACTTGGAAAATTTCGATTTAATGTTTTCTTTTTTTCTAAATATTCCATAATTTAATTTGATCTAATCTAACAAACAAGTGGGTAAAGTTATTGATTTCAAATTGTTATCAATAGTAATAATAATTAAAAAAAGAAACAGAATTGATCTGCCAACCTTTAGCAGCTTTTGATTGAAATAAACTTCGTATTGAAAATAAACACAAAACACAAAACACAAATCAAAATGTCTTCTGAAAAAACTAACAAAGATATCTTCACACTGTTTGACAAAAAAGGTCAAGGTGCCATATCTACTCAATTATTTGGCGATTACCTAAGAGCTGTTGGTTACAATCCAACCAACCAATTGACTCAAGACATTTTAAAGACCAGTTCCAAAGATCAATTGAGTTTTGATGATATAAATCTTTTGATCAAAGAAAATGAAAAATCTTTGACTGCTACTACTGATGCTAAAGTTGACGATTTCATCAAAGCCTTCCAAGTCTTTGACAAGGAAAACACGGGCAAAGTTTCTGTTGGTGACATCAGATACATGTTGACTGGTTTGGGTGAAAAGTTATCTGACGAAGAAGTCGATGAACTATTAAAAGGTGTTCAAGTCGATGCTGACGGGAGTGTCAATTATAAGAAGTTCATAGAAGATATTATAAGACAATAAGGAACCAGACCCCTCTCTGCATGACATCCTACGAAAAAAACAACAATAAATAAAACAAGCATTAACCCTACACAGACCCAAATATACCAACATTATGTCCTATACTCTTTTTCCTCACCCATATACACGCTTATATAATAAACTGTTATAATTATCTAATCTGGCCTATTTACAAACTGCTACATAGATCACAAAAAAACTGTCCATTTTATCCTGCTAATGTCGTTATAGTATCTTGTCAAATCATCAATTTAACTGCGATAAATGGTACATTTTCTGTCATCCGCCATTTACTGGCGCGGCGCCGCTTATCTCCAGCTAGTTTTTTATAGAGTCCGAAAAAATGCCGTTATTTTTAAATTTTTTTTGCCTTTTGTTTAATGTTGAAAAATTAATGAAATAATATCGTATTTACTATTGAAAGTGTTTTTTTATGTTTTTATTTTTCTATTTTTTTTTGTTTACCAATATAATACTCATTTGAGAATAATTGTATTTGTAATTGGATGCCATCAGAAGGTCTAGAATTGAAAACTAATTCTATATTCTTGATTATATAAAACCCTGGACATCCAAGGCCACGTAATTGCAATTTATTTAAATTCCAAATCCAACATTTTTTTTTACCTACAATATACTAGATATCTCACCTCCCAATGACTACTGTATGGAAACCAGAGGAAAACATTCCTATTGAAGTTACCAATCTACTTAAAGAATCACACCCAAACTATGTTTTAGCGATCTTGCATGTGGTTGAACGGTTGAAAATACAGAAACGTACCGGTTGGTTAGATCACGATATTAATGTATGTGAAAGTATAGCTGATCATATGTATAGAATGAGTATAACATCCATGTTAATCACTGATCCTAATGTGGATAGAAATAGATGTGTTCGTATTGCCTTAGTTCATGATATAGCTGAATCCTTGGTAGGTGATATCACTCCACATGACCCAATTGGCAAAGACGAGAAACATCGTCGTGAATGGGAAACCATCCAATACTTGTGTGATCAATTGATTTCCAAATATAATAAAGTTGCTGCTGAAGAAATTAAACAGGATTGGCTAGCTTATGAAAATATCACATGCGTCGAGGCTCGTTATGTCAAAGACATTGATAAGTATGAAATGTTGGTCCAATGTTATGAATATGAAAAGAGATCTAATGGTACCAAGAACTTGCAATCTTTTTGGAAGGCAATGGAGAGTATAAAGACTGACGAAGTTAAAAAATGGGCCGAGGATTTGAAAGTGAAAAGAGATGCCATCTTTACATGAATCTCAAGTTTCTTTCTTTTTTCATAAATCGCATTCTCTACACTAATGTATATTCTTCCCAAGAGTATGTGCTAGTTTTATATATTTTATTCGAGCATATCTTTTATTTATTCATTCCGTTATTACCCATCTAAAGATCATTTATTATTATTTTATTAAATTATTATAATAAAGAAAAAAAAACAAAAGCTTATTTATTTCAATTACTTGTATTTAATATTAATAATATTATCCTAATATCTAATTTACTTCCCCTCCCTCACTAAGCATATCTATATATTTATTTTTATTACGTCTAACTTCAATTCGATAATACAAATTTATTTTATATATTATATATCCTAAAGTGTTAATATTTTTTTAATACGAGAAGGGTGAATAAAAAAGAAAAAAAATTGCAGGGAAATTTCAGTACTATCTATCATGCATGGAAATGTAACAAAAAAAAAGCATCCTGATAATAATAGTGTTTAAATAATGGAAGAATCAAACGTTTTAAATGCTGTCAAGACCAACTTACCTCCTTGTGCTTTACGTATTGTCCATGACAATTTCATTTTAATTGGAACTTATAATTTAGATAAACCAACAGGTAATAGAGATGGATCATTGGATATCTTCGATATAAATTTAAATTTAATTCATTCTTATCATACGTATGGTGCTATTTTAGATTTAAAAGTCTCACCATTTGATAGAAACTTAATTGTAACAGGCCATTCAACAGGTAATTTAATTTTATGGAAATTAGATTTTATAGAAGAAACTGATGATTTAATAGCAAAGGAGATTAAATCAATTCAAGTTTTTGATAAAGATACTTTAATCACTTCATTACATTTTTCACCTTTAGATCCTACTCTATTATTAATAACGTCTACTTTAGGCGATTCTGCTACAATCAATCTTGAAACTGGTAATTTAGAAAATTTCAATGTAAAAATAATACAAGATTTTTATGAAAAATTAGATACAAATAAGCCTATAGAGGTTCAAGGATCTTCTCAAGTAGTCGTTGTTTATAGAGACAAAATTGAATCATTCGATCGTTCTCATGATTTAGAATGCTGGACTGGTGAATTTGGTTATTTACAACCTTTACAAAATGTGATATTTACTGGTGGTGATGATTCTCGTATAATAGCACATGATTTACGTTCCAAAGAAACTATTTGGTCTAATAATAAGATTCACCAGGCTGGTGTGGTGGCAATTAAATGTTCCAATGATAATTTTAGAAATAATAAACCAACATCTATTCTAACAGGTTCATATGATGATCATATTAGATCACTTGATTTAAGAATGATGGGTGAGATGAGTATTTTCCCAGGTGATAATATTTCTGCAATGAAAGTGTGGGAAACTAATTTAGGTGGTGGTGTTTGGAGATTCAGTGAGTGTCCAGAACCTTTAAAGAGTTCATTGAAAGAAGGAGAAGACAAATTAATGGTTTGTTGTATGTACAATGGTGCTAAGATTGTCTCATTATCAGATAAATTTATAGATGAAACAGGAGAATATTTCCAAGAAGTAGGTTATTTGAAAACAGGCCATGAATCGATGTGTTACGGCGGTGATTGGTCTTCAGAATTTATTGCAACTTGCTCATTTTACGATAACTCTTTACAACTTTGGAAAGAATAGCTATAAATTACATTCACTATTCCAAAGGTTATATCAACCTACTATATACATTAATAACTTTTTTTTCCTTATACCCAGTACTAATTAGTTGACATATTTGATCTTTATTCATTTTAAATTGAATTATTAATCTTCTCTAGAACGATAGAAAAGGTCTTATTAAAACAAATAAACTTTCAAACTTGTAAAATGCAAAAAAATGATAATTCACAATTGACTCCACGTATATTTTATTTCATTTTTTTTTCTTGACAGTCTCCTTTTTACCTCTTAGAAAAATTCGCACTATTCGTTTATGGAAATACATTTTCACGCCTTACCTTTCATAATTTTAATTATTGGCATCCCAGATCTTTAGGGAAACCCTATATTAAAATTATATAAATATTAAGCTTGAAAAGTAAAGTATATTAAAAAGTATAATTGAAATAAAAAAACAGCAACAAATAAAAAAAAAATACAAAATTATTCAATTCTGATAATTTAACTAGATTATTTTAAAATAATAAAAAATAAAAATAATATTAAAGCTCCATAAACAATGCCGAAAAGAGCTAGATCGACAAATAGTACTAATAAAACTGCAAATCATCAAGAAAAAAAACCATCCAAATCATATACTTCGAAAATTATTAACAATATCAATGATTATAAACAATTAAACATTTCTCTTGAACCATTAGATGTTTTTACTTGGGGGACAGGTTCTATGTGTGAATTGGGCCAAGGCCCATTAGCAAAAAATAAAGAAATTAAAAGACCAAGAATTAATAACTATTTAAACAAAGAAGATATTGGTATAGTTTCCATTACTGTAGGTGGTATGCATACAATTGCTCTTGATAAAAATGAAAATATTTGGAGCTGGGGTTGTAACGATGTTGGCGCTTTAGGTAGAGATACTTCTGGCGCTAAAGAAGTCTTGAAAGATATGGATAAAGAAAATGCTTCCTCTGATGAAGATGATGATGGTGATCTAAATGACTTGGAATCAACTCCAATGAAAATTGAAAAACATTATTTTAAGGAGTCATTAGATCAAGAGGCAAAGATTGTTCAATTAACCGCTACCGATAATGCAAGTTGTATATTGTTTAATAATGGTGATGTTTACGCTTGGGGTACATTCCGTTGTAATGAAGGTATATTAGGCTTTTATAAGGAAGATATTAAAATTCAAAGAACTCCATGGAAATTACCAAGTTTTTCTAAATATAACATTGTTCAAATTGCATCAGGAAAAGATCATCTTTTATTTCTTGACGAATCAGGTGAAGTTTTTGCTTGGGGTAATGGCCAACAAAATCAGCTAGGTAGAAAAATTCTTGAAAGATTCCGTTTAAAGACGTTAGACCCAAGATCCTTTGGACTACGCCATGTTAAATATATTGCAAGTGGTGAAAATCATTGTTTTGCTCTTAAAAAAGATGGCACATTAGTAAGCTGGGGGTTAAATCAGTTTGGCCAATGTGGGATTTCAGAAGAAATTCAAGATGGTGGAATTGTTTCAATCCCTAAGAAAGTCTTATTACCAGTAAATAGTTCTAATGGATTTGGAAAAATCAAAATGATCTGTGCAGGTGAACATCATAGCTTACTCTTGAACGAAGATGGTGATATATACAGTTTTGGTAGATTAGATATGTGTGAGGTAGGTATTTCTAAGAAAGACTTACCAGATTATGTTTATAAAGATGTCCACGAGAAACCAAGAAGTATACCAATCCCAACATTACTAAAAGGTAATAATAATGAACCTTTACCAAATTTCAAATACATTGACGTAGGGTCTCATCATTCTATTGCCATTTCAACTAATGGTATAATGTATTCATGGGGGTTTGGTGATACTTATGCCGTTGGATTAGGACCTACAGACGGCGATACTGAGATTCCTACTAGGATTAAAAATACTGCTACAGCAGATGAACAAATGATCTTTGTTGGATGTGGAGGGCAATTTTCAGTAGCAGGAGGTATTAAATTATCTGATAAATTAAGTCAAAAGCGTAAGACTGAAATGGGTGACGATTAATAAGTAAATATTTCCCTTTTATACTATATATGCATATATATAAGAAAAAGACAATTTATAATACAAAATAAATCAATGATACTGTTGGCATAATTGTCATTCAAAAGAACACTGCTTAATTATAGGTATAAATAAATAAATCTAGGATAGTAAAAAATCAATTATAATATAT